>NW_027555514.1:130634747-130717247 GCF_003287225.1 Phascolarctos cinereus
ATCTAGGATTTTGTGATCATAGGAATCTTGTGAGAAATCATAAGATTAAAGGATACCACATCTAGAGCTGTAAGGGACCTCAAAACTCATCTGATGCAACCACCTCATTCACAAATGAGGAAACTAGAGCCCTGGAAGGGTAATTTGCTTAAGACCTTACAGGTATCAATGAGATCACAATTATGGACAAAGGGCAATAAAGAAGTAAGTAAAGGTGCAAGTTGACTGCAGTATCTCTGTAGTAATGATCTCTGCTCAAGACATGGCATTGGTATATAAGCAAGGAAACAGAACTGGGAATAGAAGGTGGGCTGGTCAGGAGCAAGGGATAACAGATGGACAGCCTGAATGCTCTGCTAGTATCCACGGAATGTAACCAGACCTAGGGGATGACTTAGAGCAAATTGTTTTGGTCTTCTGTGGAAGATCAATGGAGAGAGATAAACAGTGAAAGATAGTGAGAAGGCATGTATGATTTGTAGGAAATACTCACATTGATAAGACTGCAGATCAGCTGAAACACTGAAGAAAACTTCCGTGAAGGAGCTTGAAGGGATGAGCAATTTTGCCTAGTCTTAGGCAAGTTGATTTAGCTGTCATATTTTGATCTAACTCAAAATTCTATGAATATTTATGGAGAGCATATAATATGCAATGCACTGTGCTACGCATTGGGAGAGTAACAAAGATAAATAAGATATTAACTCTGCCCTCAAGTAATTTACAATGTAAACACATAACTACAACATGAATAAGAAGGTATGTTTTTAGCACCATTTTAATCCTAAAATATCTGATCACATAATATATTTTGTCCTATTATCTTGCTAAGTTTCAAATTTTCCAGTACTTTTTTTTTCAAAAAAAGTTAATATAAAAATAAATTGAAAATGCCTGAGAATGTGTTTAGCTATCCATCATTTAGCATTTTTCTCAGTAAAGAACCCAGGTAGGTGCCTAGGTACCTTTCTCTTCCTTTATAATCTTCTCTAGAGAATCTAAGGGGCTGAACTGGAGGCTTGTGAACAGGCTGTAACCCCAGTATAGGGAATAGCAGATTATTATTATTATATATCTGTGGGGAGTTCTACAATAACATGGGAAAGGAAGATGTGTTTTCAATATGTCACATGGTAAAAATTTGAATTTGGGAGGGGAGAGAGAGGGGAGAAATGGAAGATAAGGGTTTTTTCCCCTCTAGAAATAACTACAAAAAGGACATTTTTGGGAAATTAGATCCATTTTCATCATTATAAAAGATATATGTGATAACAGTTAGTAGATGATGGTGAAATAGAAAGAAAAGACAGACACAAAATAGTAAGACATTTTCAGGAATAAAATCTAGGCAGGGTTACAAGAAAAGAAGTGGAGGATGAAGGATGAAGAATTGAGAAATCACAAGCAGTGAGAAATACTTGAAGACACTGAAGGAAATGTTGAAGAATTAGTGACTGCAAAGGAAGGACTTTCATTGAAGAAATTATTTGAATACTTTGTAGAGGAAATTAATCATCAAGTGTATTATAAAGGCAAGAAAAAACCATGAATAGCAGGCCTTTGGATACATATATGAAAGGAAGTAATTAGAGATGTTAGAAAATTCAAATTGGCCTTACCTCTCATAATTTGTTCCGCTGATCAATATTTTAAAAACAAGTTTTGGTTATAACTTTATAGTATACACACACACACACACACACACACACACCCCCACACCCCATATACACACACATATACATATATATGTATATATATATATATATATATATATATATATAGCTTATAACTTTATAGTATAATTTGATGTCTGGCAATGCTAAGAACCTTTTCAATTCTACTTATTTTAGTATCTTCTTTGAGATTTTAGACCCTTTCTTCCTCCAAATAAATTTCATTTTTTATTTGTCTAGTTCTACAGTAACCCTTTTGTATATTAATGAATTGAGCACAAATTCTATAAAATAACTTAGGTAGTATCACTAAAAAAAAAAAGTTGGTACAGCCCAACCATGCACAATGAATATCTCTTAATGCTAACCACCAGCAAAACCAATTAAACTTACTTAGCAACTCTCTTTCCCTCCTTTCCCCACTCTGTGTCACTCATTTTGTCTCCTGTCTGTCTCTCTCTGTGTGTATATATATGTATGTATTTCAAAACATAAAGTACTACAATATTTCCAGTCTCTTTTTTAGGTCCCTGTTGGGATTCTCCATCCATTAATCTTCATTTGCTTTTCTTCAGATGATTATAGTTCCCACGTACTGCATTCTTCTTCTAGCTTAAGCTCTTCCTATTCAATTACAGACCTTGCCTATTGTTTATCTGTAGTGCCTGTCTCAAACAAATAATAGCTAGCTTTTACATAAAAAATAATGGTTTACAAAGCACTTTACATATAGCATCTCATTTGATTTTCACAATAATAATGTAGTGTAGGTGCTATTATTATTGTGTCCATTTTCCAGATGAAGTAACTGAAGCTATGAAAGGGAAAGGGACTTGCCCAGGATTACATACATAGTAACTATCTAAGGCAGGTTTTAAACTCAGATCTTCCTGATTTCAGGTCTAACACTCTATTTACTGTGTCACCTAGGTACCTTATACGTTATACGTACCTGCACACATGAATATATGTGTACATACATGAATACGTAAATCCACAATATATTGTCCATATGTGTGGATAATTTTGATTATCTAGAATTAAAAAGCTTTTTCATAAACACATCTAATAAAGCTAAGATTAAAGAAGGAACAACTAACTGACAAAAAAAGACTACTGGAAAACTTTGTAGCAGTTTTCTGTGATAGAGTTCGCATTTCCAAGATTCTCAGGGTTATGAGGAATGAGGAAGTAGATGACTTCAAAGATACATGGAAAGATGTGAATTTATATGATATAGAGCAAAGTAAGCAGAATCAGAAGTACAATTTATACTGTAAAATCAGTATTATAAAAAAATAAATTTTGAGAATTTCTATAAAATGAAGAACGAAAGAAGCAGAATCAAGTGAACAATTTGTACAATAACAACACTATCAAAACAACTTTAAAAGTTGTAAGATTTCAAAACAATGACTATTCATTGTTCCAGAAGTCTGATGATGAAACATACTATGCATTACAGAGATGTAATAGATTTAAGGTACCGAAGGGGACAACGAGGCACACACACAGCTATTAGGGAGTAAAATGGGACGATGACTCCATGTGTGTGTGTGTGTGTGTTTGTATGTGTATACACACACATAAATGTACACTATATGTATATATGTGCACTTATGTATATATTATATTGCATATTTATGTGTGTTTATGTATATATACATACATTTATATGTATATACACACAGAGCCATTGAGGAAGTTTATTTTGCTAGACTGCATATTTGTTATAAGAAATTTGTTTTTCTTTCCTTTTTTAATGGGGCTAATGAGGGAGGGAGAGAAAATAGATTTCTGTTCATTTAGAAAAATAAGTGGGGGAGGTGGTACAGATGCAAAATTTTGCATGTAATTTCAGATGGGGTCACTGTATTATTATTTTTACTTAACTATTTTACTTTGTTATAAGATACCTCTCACAAAATAGGAGTAATCTGCAAATATCTGTGATTTTCAAAATAAAACTTTTTTTTAAAATCTCTACTTACAAGAAGCTGACATTCTCATAGAAGACATGTGTCAATGAAAACTACAGTCAAACCAACCCAATGTGAGACAATGAATATTGCGCAGGCATAACATTTAGGTCAGAATTCACCTACACAGGGCAGTGCCTGAAATCTACTTGCTTAATCCATGATTTGACTCAAAACTTCAGATGAATTTTTGTATGTGACAATGCTTTGAAAGGTTGAACAGCTGACTATTATATGGCTCTTTATATACATTATTTCATTTAATTATAAAAAAAACCCCTGTGAAGTAAGTATTATTATCTCCATCTTATAGATGAGAAAACTGAGTGAGATTTGAACCCACATTTTGTCTGATTCTAATTCCATTGCTCTTCTTACTGTTCCATGATGTTTCTCAAGTGAAAGGGATTACACCAGTATAAAGTAATGATTTTTTCCAATAAGTCTTCTGAGTATTTCTTAGACTTTCTCATATCATTCTTTTTTGAGTTTATTCAGTATTGTTAGTGTGTATGTGTATATTTTGTGTTTTTTTTGTGTGTGTGTGTATGTGTGTGTGTGTGTGTGTGTGTGTGAGAGAGAGAGAGAGAGAGAGAGAGAGAGAGAGAGAGAGAGAGAGAGAGAGAGAGAGAGATATGAGTCAACCAGGGCATAGCAAATAGAGTTGGCCAGTCAGGAAGACCTAGATTCAAGTCCTAAGTAGGAAATGTAACAATTATGAGACCCTGGACAAATCACTTAACCTTCTAATGCTCCAGGCATCTCCCTTACACTCTGAGTTACAGAGTAGGTGCTAACATTCAACTGACAGGCATTATTAAGGGAAGTTGCATTATCTAGGCATTTTTTATCATTGAAATCATTGTAATTTACAGATTCTTTCTCTTTCTCTTTCTCTGTCTCTCTCTCTCCTTCCCTCTTCTCCCTCTCCTCTTTCTCTTCTCTCCAGATGTGTGTATGTGAGTATTATCTATATATCTTTATACAAATATATGTATATACAACATATGTATATATATACACATATATATGTGTGTGTATATATATGTATATATATATACATATATGTGTGTGTGTGTGTGTGTGTATATATACACACACACACACACACACACACACACACACACATGTTGTATTTGAATCACCTAATCTAGAGAAGAGATCTTTAAGATGAAGGACAACACCTACATTTGATAGATGAGAAAACTGAGGCATAGAAAGGAAGTGAGGTGACCAGGCCAAGATCACATAGGTGAGACAGTAGCAGACCTGAACTTATACCCCCTGGCTTCAAGTCTCCTACCTTTCTACTGTATTATTATATACCTATGTCTTTTTCTCTCTGTGTGGAGGTAAATATCCGTATCTCCTTCTTGCCCCCACATACATACACACACACACACACCCTGAAAAATTGTCCTTGAATAGGTAGGCCAGGTCTTTTACTCCTTTGGTATCCTCAAATCACCTAATTTATTAATATTTGTATAACAAGTACTTGAAAGATGTCATTTAAATGTCAGAAAGAATGAAGAGATCAAAGTCACTTCACATTTGCCACGAATGATCACAAAGCTATTCTAAAGATTTGTTATAATAATTATCTGAGTTGTTTGGCTTTAAAATTGTTGGATTGCTGAAGAGCAGGTGGCTGTTAATAGTTATGTCTATAATCACTTCTGCAGGTTCACCTTTGCACTCAGGATTAGATTAGCCTATAGACCTAGTGGGTATTTGCTCAGTGACTTGGGAGGCAATCTTCATTTTTTGCATTTTTTTTCCAGTGGGGAGGAGAAGTACTAATGACCTCTCACCTTGAACACTTCTGCCTATTATCTTGGACTCATGGGAACTTATTTGGTGGAAGTTGTCCAATTTGCTTACAGAAACTAATGATCTTAGTAAAGTAGCAGCTATGACTGACCATGGCCCTGAAATAAAAAGATTTTAATAGAAAAATGGAAAATAGAAAAAAAATCAAACTAGGAGATATATATGATAAAATTTGAAGTGACTTACAATAATCATTTTTTTGAAAAACTTAAAAGTCTAATAAAATTGCAGTATTAATAGGGGAGAAACTTCCCAAGACTTATTTTAGGTACAAAGGAAAATACTGAAATTCCTGATGATCGGGAACACTTTAATCTTAGCACAATATTTATTTTAGGATTAATTTGATACGTGAAATGGGCTTTTGCCAAGGTTTTTGTCTATTTGAACCTTCAGTTCCAAAACTATGTTTTAATCCTTTTACAACTAATTGAGTAAAGTCTGCAGGCTTTTTCAGCTAGGTGAAGTTCAAGTTGTAATTGGTATCAATGAAAAGCCCAATGCAAGAACCAAACAGTCTGGCCATTTATTATATCCACTTGAGACTCACAGCAGTGGTAAAAGATCACTTTATGAGTTCACAAGGGCAATGCTTTAGAGACAATGCAATGAGCTCCAGCTTAACTCAGGACGATTAGTAGGGGGGAAAAACCCAAGGTTGGTGGACATTTAAATAGCACCTTTTGAGGGGATTTGGCCAGTTTATCTGGAGTTACAGACCTCTCAGTGGCTCTGTTATAAAACTGTTTTCCAGGGCAAATGCTATCACTAACAAATTTGCTCTAGGCCAAAGCTTAGCCCAGAATGTTCTAGACCAGAAACTGTTTTATGTTAGAGATTCAGTTTGGCCTGAGATGAGGGGACAAGGCTGTAATCCCTGTTACTGGAGAGGCTGAGGCTGGGGGAATCTTCTTGCATTCAGGAAGTCTTTGCTGCAGCAGACTAAGATCACTGGGTGTCAACACTAAGTTTAATATTAGTATGGTGAGTCCCCAGGCGGTGAGGAAGCAGCTTAGAGCACTAGGGTTACCCAAGAAGGAGTAAATTGGTTCAGGTTAGAAACAGAGTCAAAACTCCCATGCTGATCAGAGTGGGATGGGCCTGGGAGTAGTCTCTCTACTTCTAGCCTGGGTGAGACAGGGAAGCCCAATCTTAAAATGGAAACACACACACACACACACACACACACACACACACACATACACACAGGCCATTATACATAGACAGGCCACAATATGTAATACATACGTATGTTCACAATGTGTATATGTGTGTATATATGTGTATATATACACACACCTATATAGCCATATATCTATACATATAATAAAGATCTGTATACTATCTAATATATAAAGTTTTATGTGTTTGTGTGTGTGTGTGTGTGTGTGTGTGTGTGTGTGTGTGTGTGTAGGTAGGTATAAAAATTCAGTGTGGCTAGTTTTGTTTAATGGTTAAAAGGAAAGAAAAGAACACATCAGAATCCAGTAAAGATGAACGGTTTTAGTTTTTCTCATCTGAATAGGCCTATGTGTTACAAAGAGTAGTTTGATGGACGTTTTCAACTTTGGCAGCTTATGGCATGTAAAGACTGACTTATTTGCTTTGTTTATTTATGTGTGAGGTATATTTTTATTTATAGAAGGCCTAATCCCTCTGGAGAAATCTGAAAATCTACTTGGTTCCAAAATGGTTCTACCCATACACTTGTAATTTTTCTTTTCCTTGTCTTCCTTTACTGAACCCATATATATAATCTTATTTTCTTAGGAACTCCTTCCCTCCTTCTGTTTATGGGGCAGACAATAGTCCAGTTTGACTAGAGTTTTAGAGTGTGTAAAGGGAAGTAATATGAGATAAGGTTATGAGGCTGGTTAGCACCAGACTGTAAAAGACACAACTGAACAATGTGCAAAGGGGCAGGTATATTCATTACTAAGCACTAGAGATACACAGAGCTACGTGTGAGAAGGGTCATTTTGGGAGTGATAGGAAGGTTAGATTAAAAAGAAGGAAAGAACAGAGTTAGGAGCCCTGTTAATCTTCAATCTCTCCCTAGGTACTAGTTCAATCCCTGCTTCTTAAAAACCACCTAAGTCGTCTCCATTCTAAAAACAAACAAACCAACCAACCATTCTTATATGGTCCTGCCATCCTTTATATCCGCTCTCTAAGTAACCAGTTAGATAGAGTTGTAGTATGAGATATATATGTAAAGATGATCTATCTGCTCCTTTTCCCAGACAAATTTCTAGTAAAAAACTGTTTTCACGTATTACCTCTACCTCCTCTTCTCTCACTTCTCAGTTGCTTCCAATCTGCCATCCAAACATAATCACTCCACTGAAACCACTCTCTCCAAAGTTATCAGTGATCTCTCATTTGTCAAATCCAGTGGCCCTTTCTTTATCTTTATCCTTCTTGACTTCTGTGCAGCAGTTAACATTCAAGACCATCTCCTCCTTTGGGATACTCTTGCCTGATTTTCTTTGTAATGGCTCTGCACTTTGTTGTTTCTCCTATTTGACAGTTCCTTCCCAATTTACTCTGCTGGATCATCACCTGTATCCAGCCTCCTTTCAATGTATGGACTCCAAAGCCCTGTACTGAGCCCTCTCCTTTTCTGTGTCTGTACTGGGTCTGCCTCTTGGAAACTTTATCAGCTACAAAGAGTTCAGTTGCCATATCCATGCAGATAACTCCCAGATCTGTAATTTTAGTCTTAGGCTCTTTCCTTTAGCTTTAGTCCCATAGTTAAGTGATACAGTGGATAAAGTGCTGAGCCTGCCATCAGAAAGACCTGAGTTTAAATATAGTCTTGGATATTTACTAGCTGTGTGATCCTGGGCGAGTCACTTACCCTCTATCAGTCTCAATTTCCTCAACTACAAAATGGGGGTAATAACAGCACCTACTTTCTAGGACTGTTATGAGGATGTTATGAGATATTTGTAAAGTACACAACATAGTGCCTGGCACATAGTAGACAATAAATGCTTCTCCCCGACCCTCGCCCCAACTGCCTATTGGACATTTAGAATAGTTGTTACATAGCATTAGGATCTCAAAATTCGAAATTAGAACTCATTGTCTTTACCCCACTCTCCCTGCCCAAACCCATGTGTCTTCGGAATTTCCCTATTTCCAGCAAGAAATCACCATCCTTTAGTCACCCAGGTTTGTAACCTTAATGTTATCTTCAATCATTTGTTGTCCCTGATGGTGGATAGCGTTCCGGGGCTTGAAGTCAGAAAATCTGGCCTCAGACACTTACTAGCTGTGTGACCCTGGACAAGTCGTTCAACCTTGTGTCTCAGTGCCTCATCTGTAAAATGAGCTAGAGAAGGAAATGCAAACCACTCCAGTATCTTTGCCAACATAACTCCAGATGGGGTCACGAAGAGTTGCATGTGACTAAAACAACTCGACAGCAGCACCCCACTTATCCACCTTATTTCTAAGACTGGAAATGACTTTCAGGGCCAACTCTTACATTTGTCTCCATCTCTTTACTCACATGACCACCACTCTAATTCAGGTCTTTATCACCTGGACTACTGTAAGAGCCTTTGTTGTGGTCTAGGGTGCTAAGAAACCCAAAATGCTAGGGCAAAGGGCACGGGTCTGCCTCCATAGTATTTGACTACTGAAGCTTTCTTTCAGTCAGAGACAAGGTTTATTGTGTTGTCAATAGAAGCGGGCAAGATTTTAAGAATCTGTGTTATTTGTAATGCCAGTACAAGTGGGCTAGATTTTAAGAATCTGAGCAATTGATGACTGCAAGATGGACACTTATACAGAAAGATTGTGGGAAGATCTGGATGGGATCTAGAAGTAGCAAGTAGCCTGGGGTGGTCCAGAGGTAACAGAGAAAGGGGTCTAGATGAGATTAAGGAGTGGCAACTAGCCTGGGGTGGGCCAGGTACAGGCAATGAAGGCTACAATGAAAGAACAGTTAAAAGGATTATTGATTGGAATGCACTGGGTGCCTCTGGTGAATGTCAGAGATCTGGGTTTAGGGGCTTTGTGGTTCAGGTCCCAAAGACATGGTCTTTTCCTTTTGGGGGTCCAGATCCCATCCTCATCATTCTCCCTCCATTCCATTCTCTAAGTACCTGCCAAAATGATATTTCTAAAGCACATATCTAACCATGCCTCTACTTGGCTTAAAAAATTCTAGTAACTCCCTATAAGGTCTAGAACCCATTATAAATCTGCTCTTAAGTATTTAAAACCCTTCATATTCTGGCTTCCATCTTCATTACCAAGTTCCTCTTTATGAAGTATGGTTCAGCCAAACTGGTTTTCTTACTAGTCGTTGCATATGACCTTCTATCTCTAATTTTTATATTTTTGCACTGGCTTGACTATGCCCATGACTCACATCATGAACTCCTTCCTTTCCTTCTTCCTTCTTTCCTTCCCTTCTTCCTTCCTGCCTTCCTGCTTTCCTTCCCGCCTTCTTGCTTTTCTTTCTTTTCCTTCCTGCTTTCTTGCTTTCCTTCCCTTCTGCCTTTTTGCCTTCCTACTTCCCTTCCCTTCCCTTCTTCCTTACCACCTTCCTTCTTTCCACCCTTAGAATCTCTAGCTTCCTTCGAAGCACAGCTCAAATGCCAGTCCCTGAACAAGGCATTTGATGATATACCCCCATGCCCCTCTGCCAGCTGCCAGTGCCTCCTCCTGAGTCATTTTGTCTTTATTTTTTACATATTCTGCATATTACACTTTACATTTTACTCATTTTTACATATTCTTTATATATCCAGTTGCATATATACTCTCCCCAATAGAATTTAAGCTTCCTGAGGGCAAAGACTGCTTTATTTTTGTCCTTGTATCTC
Source organism: Phascolarctos cinereus (assembly GCF_003287225.1). Classification (NCBI taxonomy): domain Eukaryota; kingdom Metazoa; phylum Chordata; class Mammalia; order Diprotodontia; family Phascolarctidae; genus Phascolarctos; species Phascolarctos cinereus. The sequence continues at coordinate 130,645,074 of NW_027555514.1, forward strand.
CAATGTCTAGCATACATTCTCTGGCACATAGGCAGTTATAAACTGTAAATTCACTGCTTGATTCATACAAAATTATTATAGTTCTCTAAGTGGGTGAGGTAATGAAGATACACGTTAGGGTGGTAGCAGTGTGAATAAAGAAGATAGGACAGACTGACAGATATTACGAAGGTATCATCAATACAACTTAGTAAATTATTGGAAATGAGAGATGAAGGAGAGGGAAAGGATCAAAGATGCCCCTAAGGTTTTAAATATGGAAGAGAAGGGTAAACTATAGTACTGTAAATAGAAATAGTGAAGTCAAAGGTAGGGGCCAAGTTTAGAGTTATAAAGAAAACACACAAGGACAACCTAGAGGTGATTAGGCCAACCCTTAGGCAGAGGAAAGGTGCTCCTTAGGGAAAGGGACAAATGATGGGGCTTGATTGGTACCAGTATATCTGTGTAGTACCACAATCTAAGAGGCTGATATGAACAGGGAAAATGGTTATTAAAGCAGAGGTTTACATCAGATCCAAAGAATAAATGTAAATAGTGCCAGGAGGCTGACCATTTTTGTTATTCTAGTTGTCATACAAAATCTATCATTACACGGCAGGTACTGGCTTTGTTTATACCTTGTAATAATGTGGGTCATGCTTCCTTCTGATTTAGGTGCTGCAAGACTGTGTCAGAACTGGAAATCCAGTCGTCTGACTCCTAGAAAAGTGCTAATTTATTAATGCCTCCTATATTTGAAGAAATAGAATGAAGCATGGTTACACAAATAAAATTGACTTTCAAAAACCAGTACTGGCTAATCCAGGCCATTCTGTTCTATTTAATTCTTCAGTGAACAACTGTTTCATGACTTAGTAGATAAATTCTAGGGAGCTGCCTAAGCACAAAGGTAGGGTTTTCCTGAGGCTTAACTCATCTCTCTATCCACTATAGTGCTCCCTGTACATTCTCATGTTCTCTCTCTGTGTCTCTCCTCTCTTCTCTCTTTTCTCTGTCTCTCTTCCTCTTCCTCCTTCTCTTTCTTCTTCCCTCCCCCTCTTCTTCCTTTCTCTGTCTCTCTTTTCCTTCCTCTCTCTCTTTTTCCCTTTCTCTTTATCTCCAAACACATATCACATTCATTAAGATATTTATATATCACATATGCTTATATATACCCTGTTTGTATGTAAGCATATATGATATATAAACATACCATACATGTCATGTAAGTTGTATGTGTGTGTATATATATGTATGTGTATGTATAGATATAGATATATAGAGATAGATATAGATATAGACAGAGATACATATAGATATAGATACAGATCTCAGACTTCTGACTTCATCAGCTTAGGGAGTCCTGGATAAAAGACTTCCCCACCATGAACGTAGATCAGTACCTTCTCTGAAACTTATAATGTTGCCTGGGGACACTGAGAGATCCAGGGACTTTCCCAGGGTCAAAAAGGCAATGTATGCCAAAGGTGGGCCTTGTACCCACATCTTCATTAATCAGAGACCAGCTTTATGTTGCCACTACATCATGCTCAATACTGGTTATAAAATAGGTTGAGCTCTTAATTATGAATTGACCTTAACATCATTCACTAGCCATTTCACAAACTATTCACTAGCCCTAGGCTTAATATTAATAATGAATCAGATTGCAAAAGACATGTGGATAACCTCACCAATTAAATTCCTTGCCACACATCTGCTTTCCATACATATAACAAATTGAGAAAGGCATTGAAAAAGTGTCCGACCAGAATCTAATAACTAACAATTTTTACAAAAGTCGTGACCTTCTAAAGAGTTCTCTGAAAGACATTTACTCCTCCTCCTAACCCTGGTCCAGTTCTTTGCTTATTCTGAGCTCTCAATAAATGCTCTTCCCTAACTAACTTACAGCTATTTTATCACATTCTGTTACACATTGGTGAGTATAAATCTTCAATGAAAACTCATTATGGGATAAAGATAAAGCATTGAGAATACTAGGAGGAGAGATTATTGTAGGTAATGATAACTGAAATTTATATAGCTCTGTGCACATTATCTCATTTGATTAGACAATAGCCATGTGAGATAGGAACTATAAATATTAATATCAACATTCTACAGATAAATAAATTGAGGCTCCAGCAAGTTAAGTGATTTAACCATGGCCACATGGTTTACCAGACCCAGTTCTTATCTATCTCTAGCTTTGGTGTTCTTTCTCCTATAAACCCTACATATAGAACAATTTCAAGTCTTTTAAGAGGTTCTAATAACTGGACTATTCTCCACTTGCCAGGTTCATTGATGTAATTCATAACTCTCAGATTAAACTATTTCTGTCTGAATTCAGGTATTGAGAAGCAGTGGGGCAAAGTGAACTTATCTTAGAGTCAGAAAACCTATCTCTAACAAACACTGGCTGTATGGCCTTGTGTAATTCATGTAACCAATGCCTCAGTGTCCCAGACCACTCTCTAAAACCATGTTGATAATTTCTTCACTGAGAGATCTTACACAAATAACCTCATAGTCAAAAGGAAATTTAGGTGTTGGGCTCCTAAGACAGCTTCTTATAAATATTTTGGTGTATGTCGGAACTTTTTTTTTAATCATTGATCTCCTTCTGGTATATACCTAATGGTGGAATCTCTGGGTAAAAGGACATGGGTATTTCATTCAATTTTTTTAACCATAATTCCAATTTGCTTTCTAGAATGGCTTGACTAATTCACAGGTCCATCTGTGGCGTATTAATGTGCCTGCTTTTTTACAACCCCTTCAGCATCAAAGTCCCGTTGGTTCTACCTTCCATAATATCTTTCTGTTCTCAAAGAAATGCTATAGTAAATGTATTTGTTGGGGAGTTTGGGGGACAGTTTTCCTATATCTAGCATGTTGATTCAAGCTCTTATCCTCTTTCACCAGCACTGTTGGTCCTTCTAATTAATCTGTTCTAGTTTCAATCCATAGGTATTTATTACCCTTCTTGTATGTGACAGGCACTCACCCTAGCTGCTGAAATCATCTTCCTAAAGAATGGTTCTGACCAAGTCACTCTCCTGTTTGAGGGCTGAACCTGAATTTGTGTGCTTATATCACCAGTGAGAAACCATGGGGCATAGTATATAAAGAATTAGCCTCAGAATCAAGTTCTGTGTTCCTGGGCAAGTCATATAACCTCTCAATGCTCTAGATATCTCACCAAAAGTAATGTTGTTGAACAGATGCTGATTTCCTTTGGTAGAAAACTATCTCACTGAGAGAGAAATCACAGGTCTTCCCTTCCTGCTACCCCCTTCCAAGCCTCCCCCCAAAAAAACCCACTCCGCATCTCTAGAGCTTAGAATTACCTGGCACATTGCAGGTGCTTAATAGATACTTACTGAGATAATAAACTTGGTAAGTATACCCATTAATGTGTCTATCACATAAGATTGAGAGCCACAAAAAAACATGGGAAATCAAAGTAGAGTATGATGGAACTGTGGCTAGATTACAATTTGTGTGAAAAAAGATTTGTAAAATTTGGGGCAAGCTCAGTGTAAACCAAGTCCAAAGCAAAACACAAAATATAAAGAAATATGTAAATATTATATATAAATAGAAAGAAATGTATAAGAAATAAACTTTAAAAACTGGTTAGACAAGATTATGGATCACCTTAAACACACACTGAGATTTTATATTTTATCCTAGAGGCAATAGGAGAAGGGAGGGGAAAGGAAGGGTACAAGTATTTATTAAGTACTCCTACTATGTGCCAGGAACTGTGCTAAGCACTTTATAAATATCTCATTTGATCCTCACCACAACCTTGGTAGGTAAGTGCTATTATCATCCCCATTTATAAGAGACTGAGGTGAACAGAGGTTAAGTGGCTCGCTCGTGAGGGTTGCACAGCTAGTAAGTGTCTCAGGCTTCATTTGAATTCAGGTTCTCCTGACTCCTGTCTCAGCATGCTATCCACTGTACCACCTAGCTACCTCAAAAATGATTCACTGAAGGCAAATAGTGCAGTTTGGAAAACGTTAGGGGGAGAGAACAGACTAAAAAGAAAAGTCCAAGATATTTTTATAGAGATTCATTAGCAATGAAAGGTAGTATGGGCAGCTAGGTGGCTCAGTGGATAAAGCAGAGGGTCTGAAGTGAGGAAGACTCATCATCTTGAGTACAAATCCAGCCTCTACTAGACATAAGCTGTGTGGCTCTAGGTGAGTCACTTAACTCTGTTTACCTCAGTAAACTCTGTTTGCCTCATCTGTAAAATGAGCTAGAGAAGGAAATGGCAAACCTTTCCAGCATTTTTTCCAAAAAACCCCAAATGGAGTCACAGAAGAGTCAGATACAACTGAAACAACTGAACAGCAACAAAAAATGGAGTAGGCCTTCTTCCAAATACCCTCTTCTGAGAATAATCCTAAAACTTGAATAGCAAGTAATTGACTAGGTGCATTGAGATTTATTTCACCTGATAAACTGAAGAGTAAGAATTGAAACTTAACAAAACCTTTAGAGCTTCAGGGGGCTAAAGTTGGGCCAGAACATCGCTGTCTTCTAAGGTATAGAACTTGCAGGTATAAAGTAGAAAGCCATTAATGTGAAAACATTCCAGTGTTATCCTTTACCTTTAATTTTCATAAGGGGGAAATAGCTTGATATCTTTATAAATCAGATGTGAAAGAACTTAGATTTTAAAAAATGAGTAATTGACCTTTTTAAAACAAATGGAGAGCAGACAAACCACAGGCCCTGAAAGATGTATGTTTTCAGCACAGACGTAGGTATGTAAGAAAAAATTAATTCATGGAACTATTTTTTTGTAGTCTTAATGTTAACTCATCTTATGAAAGAGAGGTTGAAAGGATGCAGTTAATAACTGAATTCATGGTCGGTTGTATTTGTGCTGCATTGCCAAAAGGTCAATCTAAAAAGCTCAGTCGCCGACGGTGTCTTGACTAGAATAACTAGATATATTTTACACACACTTCTACCTAATGATGATATCTAATAACAGAATGAGGATGGTTAGTCTAACAAAGTGGTATTAATGATTCTAAAGTTTAGATTTGTCTTGAACCCTTTCATATTCTTCTTACATAAAAATGAAATCTATAAATAATATTTTTCTCCTTTTATCTTCTTCAACTGCTCTTTGCTCTGGAGTATTAGCCATATTCTAATGTAAGATATGCAGTTACAGAGCTGTTCTCTTGACCTGATTGTTTGCGAAGTGTTGGATTTGTGTTACCTACTTGGGGAGGTTAGCAAATGGGATCATACATAATGTCAAGATATTCTATGAAACTGGATTTGAAAATAGAGGTTTACTAGAATTCTTTTTCAGGATTTTTGTACTATAAATACTTTGAGAAATCTATACAATTTTTTATAGCTAAGATAGAATATTTTACCAATGATGGTTTACATGTAAGACATGGTCCAAAAGATGCCATCAAGGAAATGCATAACTGAAATGTGAGGTGGATTGGTGATATATTTTAGACCTTCTTCCTTTTGCCAGTTTTTCCTTAATAAATATGGAGATATACCTCAACACTTGGTTGGCTTAGGGGACTAGAGGCTTAGGTTGTTGATGTTATTTCCTCACTGCCTGAGTACTAGGCAGCCATGAGAAACCCCAGGAGCTCTCTGATGCTTGGCCAGTGGACCATAATGGACAGTTCAGAGAAGGGTGCTTGTCTTAGCTGACTCAGCTCAAGGTATCCTTGAGGACATGCACCTTTGTTGAATGTCCTTTTGCTGCTATAATTAAGTAAATCTCTTTTTGTTAAATGTTGATCACTTACAAATGTCTCATTTTGTTCTGTTATCAAACCTACCTGGGAACTGGCCTCAGTCAGGACCAGCCCAGAACAGGTAGTCATGTAGTAAGAACAAATAATACGAGAGATATATCTTGATGGCTACACTGACATTCATAAAATATTTAAAGTTCTAGATGAAGGAGTCTAGTACACCGTGAGGTTTTGGAGGCTTTGTGGGAAGACAAGAATACAGAATGAACAAGCATAGTTGGGTTGTGATATGTACAGGTTGCATTAGTACCCATGTCAGTGAAACCATGAATCCATTGAAGAGCATCACTGATGATTACAGGCTTGTATTATAGTTCTCCTTTAAGAGGATATTATTTTAAAAATACTGTTTTCTCATTCTAACATTAAAATTGATAATATCTTATACACCCAGGATAAGAATTTATTAAGTGACTACAACATGTATAGTCCAATAATAAATTCTACCAACCAAGCATCCACTCGGCACAAAGCACTATGGTAGTTTCCGGGGTGAGGGGAGGGTAGGGAAGAGAGAAGTAGGGGTCTCTCCTTTCTTTCTCTTTCCTCTCCAATTATTATAGATAATCCTTGAGTCAACTTTAAAAAATTATGGACAATTTATGGTAAGTTTATTTAAAATGTACTATGGATCCTCAGAAGATAAGGAAGAAATTGGGGAAAGTGATAGTAAAATTACTAGGGGAAAAACCAAATTTGTTAAAGGTTCTCCTTTCAGATACTGATGTACAAGCAAAGAGATAGCGATTGTTACTTGAGAAGCCCATGACCTTTAGAAAGGTCATACCATTTTAAAATCTGCACATAGATAACCATGCAGTATGAAATGAAAAATACAGTATTATTAAGAATTAGTGAGTTTGTTAACAAAGGTCTTTTGTTTTATAATCCTAGTAAAATTTCTAGAGCTATGATTATGACAAGGACAATGTAGAAAATAATATAATTGTACCTTTAAGAAAATGGAAAATCCTGTAACTAGAAAATATATTTCACCTGGTTCCTAAAGCTATTTTGGCCTCTGTCATAGGCAGGCCCCATGAAAATCTTTTAGGCAAAGCATGAAAAGAACCTGGAAGGCCGTGTGAAAATGCCAAGAATTGGATTAATTGGCGTAATACAAGGTGGCTGGGCACAGTTGGGGAAAGTGTCAGTGTAGGGAGAATCCCCACCAAGAAAGACTGTCTGTGCAATTAGCTATCTGAACTCTAACCCTTCTAGAATAATTAATGAATATCAGAGGGGATCAAGACAAAGACACAAAGTGATTTGGTGGGTGCTAGCTAGTAATACATCAAAGAATGCTGGTAATTGGCCCTGTGGCTTTCATTCTTTGCCCTATTTCTCTCAATTCATTGACTCAAAATAATAGGTTCAGGTTCATTATCAACAGGGTTGAGCTGTAAGAGCACAACATTGCAACAATGCTCCGATTGTAGTAGCGCTGATGGTTGAGTATGAAGCAGTGGGTAGAAGGTAGCCCACTCCTCTGGAAGGAAAAGTGGCAGCCAACCCATAAGAGTCCTACTGAATGAAACAACTGATATTCACCCTCTAATTCTGAGTACTGAAAGCCTTGGTTTTCCCAATTGTACGATGCTGGAATATAGTTGGTATGGCAGGTGAGTATGCTTCTTCCATTTGCGTGGTAGTTGGGACAACAAAAGAGTTGAGCTCTATTCCCTCCATAGTAATGATGGGATGATTCTTGACAGTCATGCATCACATGTGTTACGAATCATGCTACTCTTGGCATGCTTATGAAAAATATGGCTTATTTCTGCTTCTGGTAACATTGGAAACGTTAGCCATAACTTCACATTTAGTAGTTTGTTTGTATTGAGGGTCCCATTTTATGGAAAATTTCAGCAGCATTTTTGTGTCAGTTTCCTTTCATTGTGCTGACACTGAGGAAAGATGGAAAAACTCTGCATCCTTTTTAAGATGGGTACATTAAGAACCTATCAGCTTTGCAAATGATGGGTTTTTTGGGGTTTGATATCTTGATGTATTTCCCTAAAAACCTGCAGCAAACTATAATTGTTATATTACTTTCAAATGGCTGAAACATTGCACTTCTATGCTTAGTGGAATTTCTAGCATTTTTTAAAAGTTTCCTATTGGTAAGTTTCTTTTCTTTGCATTTTGACAATGAAAAATATCTGCATTTATGAAAATTCCAGAGCTGTGAAAAAACAGTTTAATTTAAATTTTCAATTTGATATTTGTGATAATATGAATGTTTTCCAGATTGAAAGGTCATACCATTTTAAAATTTCACATAGGTATCCATGCAATATTCTCCTATGTACACCATTTTAAATTTCCTATATCTTCAAAGAAGTTCTTTGTCTACAAAAGAATCTTGCCATTTTAATTAGTTTCTTCCACTCACATAATCGTTTCTATATTCTTCAGTGGGAACTTTGTTACTCGATCAATTTGCAGAAAAGCAGATTTTATTTGATGAATATTATGTAATAAGTATGAAATGCACAGTTATTATCAAAGTGTGAGCTTTAAGAAATTATTCCAAAATCAGAGAAACTGAAGTAATATACTGAAATTCAGACTTAAGTATTTTGAATTTTTTTTGTATTTGTTATGATATTCATTATAAAAAACCTTTAGAGAAGTACCTGTAAAAGAATATAGAAATACTTAAATTCAACTATGATGTGTGAGGTTTTGTGATTTACTTTTGTAACTGAATAAATGTAACTTTTCCTGGTTGCATGTATAATCTTCTATTTGATGCACAATAATAAAATGTGTACTAATTTCACTGGAACATGTAAGAAGAAATTATTTATGACATCATTAATTCATGTAATAGTATTATTACAAAGTCACTATGACAAAACTGTTTGCAAATGAATTTTTTTCATTATTTGATTTTATTTATTTCATTATTTTACATAGTACAATCTATTTTATTTTTTGGTGGTAACATCAAATGAATATTATAGTTCTTATTTCTATGTCGTAGTCTCAGAAAGCACCTCATTTTAAAATAAGCTAAAATCTTGGATATGATTTCATTATTAAAATGATGCACATTCATCTTAATGTTTTCTATAGCTTGACTTTTCTTCCTAGAGTTAGAATCATAGAATTTTAAAATTAGAACAGATTAGAGAGGACACATTTTAAATATAGCAAATGTTGGTTGTGAATCTGTGAGAGAAGTGGAAGCAAGATTCTTTGCCTTGCACTTTTGTCAAACAATTCATATCTGGCTCCTTCCCAGACACAAAACTCATAGTAATAATTTGATCAGGGACTGCAAATTGAGAAAATTATTTTCTGAAGGCATAACTTCCAGGTTCATGCTTATATATACACACAAATGTTTGTTGCATATACTTTGATATGCCAATAAATCTTTGATCTTATCAATGTGGCTACTCTTTCCAGTGATATGTATTATAACCCATTCATGCCCTCTCATCTAAACTCATTACAGGTAGCCTACCCTATGTTCTAGGGGCCTTTATTTAGATCCCTTGACATTGTGCATATTTTGATGGAGTATATGGGTTGTCCATCACTAGCTCTTGTTATTTTAGTTCATATATTTCTCTGATATATGCAAACAGACAGACATGCATACACAAGTATATTTATATAAAGAATATGTAATTTAATACATGATATGTGCTTAAATGTATGCACCACCATCTTTTCAGGCACCTAGGTTTATATACTTGGCATTATCCTTGACTCTTGACTGTCTCTCATTGTCTGTATTCAGTCAAATTTTTTCTACCTCCACAACATTTCTTATAATTCTTCCCTTTTCTGCATGCATATAGTCATCATTATAATTCATTTGTAGTTATTTTGAATAAAATTTCTATATCTGTTCCTGATTTTTTTTCTATATAAAACATTGATGACTTTTGTAGTTTTATTTTATATATTGGCAATTTGCTGAAGTTCTTTGTTTCAGTTATGTTTTAGTTGTTTTATATGGTTATCTTAAGTAAACAATTCTGCCATCCACAAAAAATAACAATTTTGTTTCATCTTTGCTATGATTATTCCCCAAATTTCTTTTTCTTATTGTTATAGCAAACTTTTCTCAAACTACATTAGATAATAATAGTGATCACAAATACCTTTGCTTTATCCCTGGTCTTATTGTAAATGACTCTATCTTTTCTCCATTACAGATAATGCTAACTTTGGGGGTTTATATAGATATAATTTACTAAATAAAGGAATAGTTCGTTTATTCCTATGCTTTTTAAATGTTTTTAATAAAAAGGAATATTGTGTTTTATTGAAAGATTTTTTTCTGTATTTATTGATCTAATCATGTGATTTAGATTTTGTTACTGACATGGTGCATTAGGTTTATGGTTATCTTAATAGTGAACCAAACCTTTATTTTCTGGTATAAGTCCAATTTGGTGGTAGTATATGTAGTATTTTAAATACGTTGTTGTAAACTTTTTGCTTATATTTTCACACTGATATTCATTAAAGATATTATCTATCACTTTCTCTGCTTTTTATGTCTTTTAGGATTATGTATTAATAATATTTGCTTCATTTGTCATTGTTTAGTCACTTTTCATTCACCTGCCTCTGTGTGACACCACTTGGGGTTTTCTTGGCAAAGATACTGGAGTGGTTTGTTGTTTCCTTCTCCAGCTCATTTTACAGATGAGGAACTAAGGCAAATTGGGTTAAGTGACTTGCCAGGGTCACACAGCCAGTAAATGTCTGAGGCCAGATTTGAACTCATGAAGATCAGTCTCCCTGATTCCAAGCCCAGTGTTCTATTCACTGTTTCAACTAGCTGCCAATATTAACTTCATACAAAGAGTTTATTAGAAGTATATCTTTCCCTATATTTGCAATTTATTTAATATTGAAATTAGTTGTTTTTAGAATGCTTGATAGAATCTATTTGTTCCTATTTTTTTCTTTATAGTTTACTCAATTTCTTTTTCTGAGGATAATTTATTCATCTTCCATATTATTGTACTGTAAGCTGTAGATTTTATATTTGTGTAAACATTCACTTTTTTATTTTTGTTAGAATTTAATGGAAATTAAATGGAAAAGTGGTTTCTAATAATTTCACTTATTATGCATTCTCTTTTCTTTTTTGAAATTGTGAATTAGGTTTTCCTCTATTTTTATCAGATTAATAAATAATTTATCATTTTATTAATTTTAAAATATTTCTAACTTTAATCATACAAAGACTGTTTTCTTTTCAGTTTTTGTTTACCTCTTCTTTGATTTTTTAAAATTTCTGCTTTTGTTTTTGGCTGAAATTTTTTGATTTGTTCATTTTCTAATTCTTTAATTCCATGACCAATACATTGATTGTTTCTTTTATTGATGAACACCACTTAATGGTTATTTTGGGGCAATCCTAGTGCAGAATGAATGTAAATAGTAACTGTTTCTCTTTTGGCCAGCAGCCTTGAGGGTCTTCCCCTCCCAGTTTGATTTTTTTTTTTAATTAAAGGGGACATCCCTTGATTCACTTCTTAAAGAGAGGCCTCACTGAATGGGCATTGCCTCACTCAAAGTAAGAACCTGAAAAGACCTTAGCTTAAAAGGGCAAAGGTCTCCCACTGCATCCTGGGCCATCTCCAGTCATCCAGTCAGCCCTGGACCCGGATGGCTCTGAGGAGAAAGTGAGGCTGGTGACTTTGCTTAGTCCTTCCTCGTTCTAATCAAAGTCAATTGCAAGTCATGTCATTTTCTCTCTGATGTCATTGTCCTCTTCAAGAATGAAGGATAAACTACAACACAACAACACACAACCACAACCTGTTTAGTAATGTACATTTCTCCTCTCAGGGCTCTTTTGGCTATATCCCCCAAATTTTGCTAATTTATCTCATTGTAATTTTATTTTATGAAATTATTAATTCTATTATTTATTCTTTAACTCACCATTGAGGTGGCACAGTAGGCGGAACACTGGGTCTCAAGTTAGAAAGGCTAGAATTGCAATCCAACCTCAGATACTTACTACCTTTGTGACTCTGGGCAAGTCACTGGCTTTTTCTGCCTCAGTTTCCTTAACTGTAAAATGGGGATGATAATAATAAGACCTGCCTCCTAGGGTTGTTGTGAGGAACAAATGAGATAATATTTGTAAAGTGCTCAGCATAGTTCTTGGCATATAGTATATGCTGAGTAAGTGTTTGTTCTCTTCCTTTCCCTCTCCCACCTCAATTATTTAAGATTAAATTATTTAGTCTCTAAGTTTGAATACTTTATTCAAAATCTTTTTTTTTAGCAATTTAGGCTGATTCATGCAGTAAAGGATGTATTCAGTATTTGTGCTTCTTTGCATTTCCCCCAACAATTGCTTAATTTTTGTGAAAGTGCCTGCACTATTAAGTTGTATGTATATTCCTTTCTTTTTCCCTTCAGTTATTGTCAGAAATCTATCACATTTAACTTAAAAAAATTTTCCCTTTATGTCCTTAAGCTTTTCCTTATTCTTTTTGCTGTTAAATTTGACTAGTTCTGACAGGAGATCCTTGAGGACAACACCTATCTTAGTTTTGCTGTCTACTCCTACAATTCAATTAATTTTTCTAGTCACTCAGTCAATAAATATTTACTAAATGCCTACTGTGTTTCAAGTACTGTGATAAGTACCAATGATACAAAGAAAGTCCCGCCTTTAAGTGGTTCTCAATGTAATGGTGGATGACTGCACATAAAAAAGAAGCTGAAAGGGGTAGAGGTGAGGGCAAGGGGAGGAGGGGAAAAGGGAAAGTACCCAGCAAACTACATGATAAAGTCTTGCAGCTAGGTGGGAAATGAAGTATCTGCTGGGTCCCCTCCTTAGAAGATGTGAGAGGAGGTCTCCTATGTCTACCTTCTGTCCTCTCCAATCAAAGGGAGTAAGGGGTCTTATGGGCAGGGGGTAGTGAGCAGGCATGAGTTTCAAAATTAATATGATCTTCTAGGAAAATGAGTTTTTCTACCAAGTATTTAGTGGCTATGCCATTAGGTACAGATATATTAATAGTCAGTAAACGAATATGTCTTTAAGTGCCACTATGTGTTAGGCAGTGTGCTAAGTACTGGATATATTAAATATTAAGTATTTAAATTATTTAATTACCAACGGTGCATTTAGGCACAACGCAATTTCCCTGTCTATCCCTTTTAACTATGTCTATTTTTGCTATTGCCTTGTCTGAAATTGTGATTTCTCCCCTTCCTTCTTTGGATTCACCTGGATTTCAGGATTAGAAAATAGAATATTTTAATGTGTTGTTTACCAGAAACACACACAAACAAAGATTCACACACAGTTAAATTGATTATGACCTTGTGAACTTTAAAAGGTCAGAAAAACAAGTCACCAAGAGATCTGGAAGCAAAGTCCATGCTAGGTTTTGTGGCCAGGAAGTACCTCATCAAGACCCTGAGAAATAACCGTCTGATCTCAGCAGTATATGAGGCATAAACTTGTCTATCCTTTAACTATACTGCATTTGGAAGTGAACTTGCAATGTAGTGACTGGGTTAAGTTAGAGCCTAGTGTCTCCAAAGACTACGATATTATGGGGAGAGTGTGACTCTAAATGTTGAGAGTGGAGGAAATGTTTGAAATTTCTTTTCTTGCTATTTACTAGCAGTATACTCCTTAGCAAAAGTTAAAATTTTTCCTATGCAAACAAAACAAAACAAAACAAAAAACCAAACCCATCTATGCAAAAACAATTAGGTGGAGAAGGGTTAGGACAGAGAAAAGACCACGAGTTTTAGCAATTAAGAAATCATTGGTCACTCTGAGGAAAGGAGTTGAGCAAAGTCAGATGCCATAATGGAAAGGGTTGAGCAGTGAGAGGAGAGGAAGTGGAGGCATTGGGTGTTGACCATTGGTGTTTAAATGTCAGGCATGAGGAAACCCACAACACTCCCTAATGCAGCCAGAACCAGATTAAAGTGTAATTGGGAAATATTTGTCGAAAGAAATAAAAATACAACAAAACATAGATAACTTTTGCATGGGATTTTGTAAGTCAATGCGCAGCCCACAAAGATCCTTATTCATGGTTTTGTGGCCTCTGTTTCTGAGTTTGACAGTTCTAGTGTAGAGAACTTTGTCAAGGACTTTGACTGAATAAAAGGAGAAGAGATATATGTTAGTTTGTTAGTTTGAGGGGATGGTAAGATTAGTGAAAGATAGGGGGAGATGTGGACACATTTGAAGGCAGGGAGAGAAGTAATTGATTGGAAGAGATTAACGATTCAAAGGAAAGGTGATAAATTGAGGATGCAGTCTTCTGAAGAAGATGATGGGGGACCTGAGCAAAAGTACATGTAGAAGACTTGATCTTGGCGAAGAGAAAGACCTGTAAGAAAAGTAAAGGGAATGGAAAATATCAGGGTGTTTTGAAATTAAGAGAGAGAAGAGGGGGCTCATATCAAATAGCCTAATTTTTTTTTTTAACAAAGAGGCAAAGTCCTTAGGTAAAAGGGGTGGAGTGGGGGGTGGGGATGTACGCTGGTACTCCATCTTCTATCTCTGCGTCTTTGCAATGGCCTTCTCTGCCTAAAATCTACTCCTTTCTCACTTTCATCTCATGAAATCCTTTGCTTCCTTCAGTTCAGAGCTCAGATACCACCTTCCTCATGAAGCCTTTTCAGACTCCCACAATTGGTAGTGTCCTCTCTCTCAAACTACCTTTTATTTAACTACTTGGTATTCATTCTGTCTCTATTTATTCCATGTGTTTGCTTCACAGGGTCGTTGTAATGATCAGAAGATATCTTAAGTGCTGTGCAAATCTAAAAGCATTACATAAAAGTTAGCTATTGTTTTTATTTCTTATATGTACTGGTCTTTCCTGTTGGAATGTAAATTCCTTGAACATAGCAATTGTTTCATTCTTTGTATTCACTTAGCACAATGCCTGATAGATAGAAGGTGCTTAATTTGCGCTTGTTGATTGATTCGAGTAGCAAGTTGAAAATCATGCTTTCTGCAAGCTTTCTGTACAGTAAGTACCTCCTGGCCTTAGCATCCAGGCTGAATGGCTCCTGCTGTGGCTTCCAGTGCTCCAGTGGTTGCATGGCTGGGCCCTTTCGCCCTGTGCTGTGACCAGTGGAGAGCGATTCTGTTCCCCTACTTCTGTTTGGACATGCCAAGACTGGGATCTGGGTTCAGTACCTTGATTACTAGAACCTGTGCTGGCTTGTGACTTCCCTGCTCAAAGCGCTGACTGCTGCCATATTCCTTCACAGGATCTTACAAAGCTTCCCTATAATAAACCCTTTACTTGCCTTCTTGAGGGTGTGTGTGTGTGTGTGTGTGTGTGTGTGTGTGTGTGTGTGTGTGTGTGTGTGTGTATGATTCTGGATGGGATGGAGGAGTTTACTTTTCTCTTCATTTTTTAGGGAAAAAAATCACTGCTCTTTCTTGGAATATTTTTGTCATATTTGCTGGGGTTTTCTCGAGGTGAGGAAGAGTTGGCCTTCTCTACAACTTTTTCATCTTAATTCCTTACACTCTTGTCCAGAAACTCCTACATAGAGTTTTAATGTTTACAAAGCACATTTCCCATAATCCTGTGAAAGCAGGTTATTTTTAGCCCTGTTTTACATATTTGGAGCCTGAGAATCAGGGAAGTGGAGAGACTTTGTGACCACATAGCAATAAGTGGTAGATTTAAGCATCAGACTTAAGTCCAATGCCTTTTCCATGATACCAAGCTTAACTTCCGGACTTCCAACCATTTTATGGTACTATTCTAATTAGGGCATCTGATGAAGGATAAAGTTTCAGCTATATTCATCTTGGGGCAATTAGGTGGTACAGTAGATAAAGTGTCCAGAAATCAGGAAGACTTCTCCTCCTGAGTTCAAATGTGGCCTCAGGTACTTACTAGCTGTGTGACCCTGGGCAAGTCACTCAACCCTGTTTGCCTCAGTTTCCTCATCTGTAAAATGATCTGGAGAAGGAAATCAGAAACTACTTCAGTATCCTTGCCAAGAAAACCCAAAATGGAGTCACAAAGAGTCAGATATGACTGGAAAATGACTGAACAACAACCTATTCATCTTAATTGGAAAACTTATGAAGTCAAAATTAAATTACCATACACATATTTATTAACAACACTAGTTATATATCATAAGGCTAAATGTAGAAGAGGGGGGAAAATAACAATTAACCTATTTCATAGAGCCCTATTAAGTGATGCTGTGGGTTCATGTTTTCTGGAATGCGTTCCCTCAGTTAAAAGTGTAGAATATAAATATTGACTGAAGAAGCGCCCATTGCTATGACCTGTGAAATTTATGCATACTTCGGGAAATTCAGATACACTAATGAAGGCAAAAGAGTCATCAAAATAAGAAATGAGTAGAGTTGATAATAGAGGTGGTCAAATAAAAATTTTTATGACCTAGTAAATATTTCCTCTTTATATCAAGTGCTTGAAATGAACACTAATTATCATTATCTCCCTCCCAAGCTCCCCCCTACCCACCACTGTTCTAAGATTACCTGTTATAGAGGACTCTACCATCTTTCCAATCTTCTGTGTTTCCCTTGACTTACCATTCTCACTCACCTGATATCCAGTCAGTTTTCAAATCCTGTCGTTTATACCTCTACAATGTATCTTGCAACATCCTTTCTTCTCTACTCACATGGGTATCACTGTAGTCCAGGTCCTCCTCATGTCTCACCTAGGTTATTCAAACAAACTCCTATCTTGTCTCCCAGCCCCTTTTCACTCTCACCTGTCCTTCAGAAAGCTGTCTAAGTGATTTTGTTAAAGTGTTCATCCAACCATATTACCTTCCTTCACTCTCTCAGTGATCTCCGGTAAACTTTCTATTACTTTTAGGAGTAGATATAAATTTTTGTGTTCATCCTTTTAAAACCCTTCATAATCTAGATCCAACCCATCTTCAGCTAGATTGGACATTCATCCTTCTCCCATACTCTGTGATCCAAACCAGTTTTTTTTTTAAGGCAATTGGGGTTAAGTGACTTGCCCAGGGTCCCACAGCTAGTAAGTGTCAAGTGTTTGGTCTAAGGCTGGATTTGAACTCAGGTCCTCCTGACTTTAGGGCCAATGCTCTATCTACCACGCCACCTACCTGCCCCCAAATCAGCTTTCTCTCTGTTTTTCAGGCGTAGTACTCCATCCCCCACCTCCACACCTTTGTACTGACCAACCCTCGTTCTTGGACTATACTCCGCCCTTACCTCTGCCTCTCAGGATTCTTAGTTTCCTTCAAGATTCAGCTCAAGCATCACCTTACATGAAGCCTTTCCTGATTTCTGCAAGTGCAAGTGCTCTTCCTTCCCAAACCACTTTGTGTTCACATTGTTGTTGTTTGTCCTTCATTCTCAAAGAGGACCATGACCTCAGGCAGGTGATGCCATGACTTGCAAGTGGATTGGATTTAAGTGAGGCAGGACGGTGCAAAGTCACCAGCCTCACTCTCTTCTCTTGAGCTGACTCAATCTAGTGGCAAGATGTAGATCAGGACGACTGGAGATGACCCTGGCTGCAATGGGAGACCTTGGCCTTTTCAAGCTAAGGTCTTTCCCACGTGTCAGTTCATCTGAGGCAATGCCCATTCAGTGACTAAGGCTATGTAAGAAATGAGGCAAAGAATGGCCTAGCCAAATACACACACACACACACACACATTATATATATATATATATATATATATATATATATGAATCTTGGAGGGGAAGACCCTCAGGGTTTCTGGCCAAAACAGAAATAACTGTTATTTACACTCACTCTGATCTGTCAGAGCCCAGACAATGACCAAATGAGGCTTGGGCTAGGACCTATTGTTGGCCAATCAATGAAAGCCAGAGTGATTTGGGTTTAAGTTAAATGGAAGATGGATTTCCAAGAGATCGACTTTAAGATTTTTAGCTGCTGGAGCCTGATTCACCACTTCTTTGTAGACGTTATGTGTATGCTTACATACGTACAATGTTACAATGCTCCTAGACAGCAGGGGCTAGTTCACCTTTATTTTTTATTTTTCCAGAGCTTAGTACAGTATCTGGTACACAGTAAAACCTTAATCAATGTTTATTGATTGATTGAAATGCTAACAAGCATCTCATAGATTTATTTTTGTCTCTGAACTTTACTTGCACATTTGAGGAAAAGCAAAGTGGGACATTATTTAATTTTTGCAGTTCTTAAAATTAAGAAATAATTCTCTTTGAAAGGATTTTTGAATATACGTACATTTTTAATCTCGATTCAAGATAAACATTTCTGCATTGCTATACACCTGAACTGCCTTTAAATATCTAATACCTTGATCCATATTCAGCTTCCCCTCCTTTAGTTTTCCTGCTGTGATGAAAGAGTCATCTCATCTTGTATTAATTTCATTTGATATATAGAATATCATTATGCCATAGCTGTTAGGGCAGGCTTACATTTCAGAGACTTTTCAAGCTATAAAAGCAATATTTTAAAACTTTCTTTTAGTTCAAGAGTGTTTCTTTTTATTTGGGGCTATTTTGTGGTTTACTAAGTAAATATGACTCAAAAATGTTTAAAATCCATAATAGGAGAAAATATTTCATTTAATTTATTTAGTTTTTAATTAATAAACTTTATTAAATTTTTATTTCATTTTATAAAATAAATTTATACCTTTGTTTAACTTTTATTTTAAAGAAATTATTTCTTAGTTAACTATAACTTTAAAAATGACTTGCTTTAAATTTTTGAAATAATGTCTTTGTATTTTATATATCCCCTTGTATGATGAATGGTTGAGTCTCTTAAGTGAACAGCTTCCATTCCAGGGAGTTTCACTTAAGTTTAGAGTCTAATTTACTTTTTGTTTTCTATTAACTAACCCATTTTTTATAGGCTGCAATTGAAAACTCATAGAGAAACATTTAAATGCCAACACAAATTTATGTTTGTCCTTTGTTCAGTTGAAAATCTTCAGTACTGTTTAGGTAAGGGGTAGGAAACCTGTGGCCCTTCAGGCCACAGTTAGCCTTCTAGGTCCTTAAGTGAAGCCTTTTGACAGTCAAAAGGTCACACTTAAGGACCTAGAAGTTCCCCACCCCTGGTTTAGGTTTTGTTAGTTTTTCTTTGGTTCAGAGGTATGATTTCCTTGGTGTCATTAACTCCTAATATTTAAGTTCCCTAAACTAGTATAGTTTAAGAGTTGTCTAGGGGCACAGAGAAGGCATGTAATTTGGCCATGGTCACACACTTCATATGTGCCAGAAGCAGGTCCTGAATCCAGGGTTTTTCTGACTCTAAGACCTGTTCTTTGTCCATTATGCCATGCAGCTTAGGCTGTAGTTTTTTTTTCTTTTAAATAAACAACAAAATTTGGTCTTTCTTACTTCCTTCTTCCAAAACCTAATTTTGTGGGTATTTTCCCACAGGGATTATTTCTAGGAGTCAAATCTGAAGAAACTTTTTCTTTAATTCGTGCCTGAGATTTGTTCTAATTTGTTTACATTGTGAGACACTGACATGATACATTTTGTGTTTCTGCCCTTTTGCTGTAGCATTGAATCTGTTCACGAGTAGTATTTCAGCATAGATGATATTTAGACTTAAAACAGTATTTAATATGAGTTGTCTAAGAAAAAAGTAGTCCTGATGTTCTGTCAGTAAGATGTAGAACAACCCACTTTTTTTCTTCAGGCTTTTCTCGTGACAAATTGTGGACAAGTCCAAGATGGTTTGGGAGGTTAGGGGTACAATTTGTGGCTATGGAGAATGCTTTTTTAAAATATAAAATTAAATTGTTCATAACCTGTTATATTGTTCTTATGAGGATTAATCTATAAGCAGTTGGATGTGAAACAAATACTAAAATACTTCAAGGATGTTATCAGTCAGTTAAAGGGATAGAAAACTGGATTTGAAATCAGGAAAACCTGAGTTCAGAACAACACTCAGACACTATCTGTGTAACCCTCAGCAAGCCGATTAACCTGTTTACCTCAGTTTCCTCATCTGTAAGATGATAAGCCACTCTAACCTTTCCAGTCTTGTCCTTGAAATACACAAGCCCTTCAACAGGCTTGTGCTTAAGGCTTTTTCATCTTGTTCAGATGTACCAGCACTTGTGGTCCCCTGGCATAGCTTTCATTCACCAGGTAAATGTATTGAGTGGCAATGTATTGGGAAAGGGGTGGGGGAAATAGTACAATGTAGTCAAAACAAGGCTAGATAATAGAGTGAGAAGGTGCCTGTTCCTTCATTTAACCAGCAATGTAACCTTCGTAGTTGACTTAACCTCTGTAAATCTCAGTTTCCTCATTTTAAATTAAATTAAGTTCATCAACTATTTATTAAATGCCTACTCTGTGTAAGTCAAGACTATAAATTGCAGAGAAGTTGCTGATTTGCATTCATAAAGGGAGTTTTCTCACCAGGAGCCCTCTACTCTGGGCCAAAAAAAAAAAAGAGCAGCATATCATGTATCTGTAAAATAACGTGGGTAGCGAGGGTTCCCAGAGTGAGAAATGATATGAATAGTGTAAGGACAATGAGGAGGGGATTCAAAAGTGGGTGAAAATTTATTATTGAAAGAATTGATAAATGTGATGGGAGACAAATTACAGGGAAGCTAAAAAAATACTGAATTAGACAAAAGGCTTTTCGTTTATATGTAATAAAAAAATTCTAATGTTTTTGGAATCATCATAAAAGAGTTTTTTTTAATGTTCCCAAACTTAAGTGGGTTGAGGAGTAAATGGTTGATGAATAAACTGTGTGCCATTGGTGTGACTCTTGAGTTTTGTGGTGAATGGTAAAACAAAACAAAACAGGATAGATTGAAGGAATAGCAGGGTCAACAGAAGGCTACGCCCTCTAGTGGTGCAGATTCCAACCCATCTGGTTCTATGGGACTTGGCTAAGTTTTCCAGCGGAGATTCACACACCATCCTGGGATTGTTCTCTAAATATCTTGGAATTGCTTAGAAAGCATTGGAGTACGTGGGCCATCCACTGGTTTTTTCCTTGATCTTGTTATGTGTTGGGACTTGAATTATTACGCTAAATTTAGAGATATTTTTAAATTACCACAAGAAACTTCACTGAAGACTCAATTGAAACATGTCTGTCGCTACACTGTACTATAGACTTTCTTTAGACCATTAACAACATTTGCCTCTCCCAAAGGATTTTAATACCTTAACTATTGCTTTATAGAGCCTAGCATAGCGCCTTTCAATAGTAGTCACTCCATAAATGTTTGTGGAAAGAAAGAAGGGAAGAGGGAAAGAGGGAAGGAAGGACAAAAATGAAGGAAAGAAGAATATTATTAAAATACATTTGCATCAATCTTTCATGTAGCTTTTACACAGGGTTCACTAACCTGCCAAACATTTTAGTATCCAACTTACTCATTACTCAATAGCAGGGTTAATAATTCCTTAAGAGCCCTTAAAGCCCTTGATGTGCTTCAAGGACCCTTCACACCCCTTTAAACAGCCTGTTCTCTCCTGTGAACTGTTTCTACCTATTAATTACTTTCAGCTTCTGCAACCCTTCAACCAGAGGTGTACTTTTTACTTCAGGGGCCTTTCTGTGTTAACCCACTTTTCAGTATTGACCCTCTTACTCTTGTGTATTTACTTGCATGTAATCTTTTATACCATAGATTCCCCCAAGGCCAGATGGTATTTTAACTATATCAAAATGACTTAAAGTAATCAGTCTTATCATTTGGCTTGTC
The DNA here is from genome assembly GCF_003287225.1 of Phascolarctos cinereus. Lineage (NCBI taxonomy): Eukaryota > Metazoa > Chordata > Mammalia > Diprotodontia > Phascolarctidae > Phascolarctos > Phascolarctos cinereus. Next base: position 130,666,592 of record NW_027555514.1, read on the forward strand.
ATCTATTCTTCCGATGAATTGGGGTACTTACCAGGGCCTAAGAATCCCTAGTTTCCTCCAAAGCTCAGTTTAAATGCTACCTTCTGGATGAGGTCTTTACTGAGGCCCCTTGCTGCTGTTAGAACCTCATTGCCAAAATTTACCTTGTGTTTATCTTTTATATACATGTGTATGTTGACTCCCCCATAGAATGTAAGCCTCTTGAGGTCAAGAAGAATTCAATTTTGTCTTTTTTGTCTCTATGACCTAGTTCCGGGCCTAGCACAGGGGTGGGAAGCCTGTGGCCTCGAGGCCACACGTGGCCCTCTAGGTCCTCAAGTGTGGCCCTTGGACTATGGGCCACATGTGGCCTCGAGGTCAAAAGTTCCCCACCCTTGGCCTAGCACATAATTGGCACTTCAGGAATGCTTCATGATATTGGTGTGAGAGCAGCATCTCACTAGCTGAGGCAGAAGCAGGGATATCCTTATGTACAGCACGTAGTAGATATGGACAGCCCATTTTTCTCCCCTCTTCCAACAATTTATTGGGCCTAGTGAAGGCAGTAGCATGCTTGATGTCATCTTCCCTCTGTTTTATATCCTCTTAGTTTACATGGTCAGAGGTTTATCAGTGGACTTCTCAGTAATGTTCAGAATCAGGCAGGGAAAGGGCTTTGGGTGCCTCTTAAAACTGAAATTTGGGAAATTCTATAGGACTTGGAATACTTTGCTCAGTTCTTTGATGACCCAGAGTAGACTCTTCTTCTTCTTCTTCTTCTTCTTCTTCTTCTTCTTCTTCTTCTTCTTCTTCTTCTTCTTCTTCTTCTTCTTCTTCTTCTTCTCTTCTTCTTCTTCTTCTTCTTCTTCTTCTTCTTCTTCTTCTTCTTCTTCTTCTTCTTCTTCTCTTCTTCTTCTTCTTCTTCTTTCTTCTCCTTCTTCCTCATCTCAAGGACACAGTCACAGTTTACATGGATAGTTTAATTTATGGTACAGGTGTGAAACAGATGTAGGTCTAAGATTCTTGTCAGCTTTAATATGTTGTTTTGAGATTGTTGATGTTTACTTTCTATCTTAATGAAATAAGTTATGGGCATATGAGCTTTGCTGATGTTTTCAGTATTAAAACAGCAGTTTTAAAAATGTATTTACCAAGATATATTCAGATAGCTCATCCAATCTCATTGGCTTCTTATGTAAAAATAAATAGTTGTTTGATGAAATAGAATTCCAAATGGGAATACCCATCCCTTGAAATGAAAAGCACCACTATGCAAAGAAGAATTATGAACCTTACATAAAATGTCCATTGACTTTAATGAGCCGGATACTCCCACTGTGTAAACTATGCCCTGGGAATAATTTAGGCTTTTTGGTAAGCTGCATTAACTCTTTTAGACCACTGGGGTAACGTTCAGCTCACTGAAGAAGCAGTTTGCACAGTGGGGATAATCTGTCTGTTTTATGTATATTTGAAGTGAAGCTCTAGGCCAAGAGGTATTTTTTTTCCTCCAGCCACGGAATTTGTATTTTTTAACTTCAAAAAGAGGACAAGCATTTTAGTAAGATTGCTCTGAGCCTTTACATCACTCTTAGTTAAGATCACCCTCAAGTCATTTTTACACATTGCTGACATCATCAGACCCCTAAGCAAGGGAAACTTTCAATCCCAAGAGGTACTTAAAACTAAAAACCCATGGATTCCATTGCTCTTGAAGATGGCTCTCACACACTTATGGTTAATATATATCATTCAATTAAATTTAATTCCATAAGTATTTATTAAGTGCTTACTGTATGCCACCTCACAATTTTAAATCCTTGACCTAGCACCCTCCTTATGTAATATGTTTGATCCATCATGTCATTGAAGACTTCCTTAGACCCTTTCATTGTTTATGGTCTTCCTTTTGACTATTTATATGAATTGTATTAAGTACTGAAAAGAATTACAATTTAACTAATCTGGACAGTGTCCCCAGCATCAGATCATAAGGTTTCCATATCTTGGAACAGTATATTAAGTCATCTGTGGTTAATACTTACATAAACCATCCCTGAGCCCTTTCTCAAACTCTAGCTGGCTGCGTGACCCTAGACAGGTCATTTATTTTTCAGTGCCAAGGCAACTCTTTAAGATTTTAAGTTGTAGAACAGGTACTTTCCTGCACCCAGATGGTGATAGTGGAGTCTTCATGGGGAATTCCCCATACGAATGGAAATACAGGTCTGTATTTTGAGTAAGTATAGATATATTCATGTGATATCTATAGCCAGACACACATGTGCCTACGCGTATATACATGCATGTACACATATATAAATATACACACCTACATACATGCTGTGCACATGGCATGCATGCATGCATGGAGGCAGCTAGGTGGCTCAGTGGATAGAGTGCTGGACATAAAGTTCATATATGGACTCAGACATTTACTCAATACTTCAGCTGTGTGACCTTGGGTAAGTCCCTCAAACTCTGCTTGCCTTAATCCACTGGAGATGGAAATGGCAAACCACTGCAGTATCTTTGCCAGAAATACTCCATAGACAGTATTGGCATGCTTTGGTCCACAGGGTCATGAAGAATTGGACACAAATGAATGACTGAACAACAACAATATATATACACATATAAACATCACATTACATGCAAAAATAAAGATCAGTTTGTGGTCAGTAAGACATGCATAAATATTTAGCGTACATGTGTGTTTGGGTAAACCTGGATATATTCATATACATGTCACCTGATTGTCTAAAAGAGCTAATGTAATTTATCAAAGGATTTAAACTAAACAGGTTAAAAGAGTGAACCTATCTGGCTCATTGAAGTCAATGGACATTTTATTACAAAGTCCACAGAGGTCACATAAAGAGTCACCCAAAATATACATGTAAGATATATGAACATTTATGTGCGTACATATTTATGTAAAGCCCGCTTGAGGGGACACGTCACAAAGTCACATGAGCATAGCTACACTACCCCTAAATAGACACACATACAAAATATTTATGTTTATATATGCAATACTTACTGACTATAAGTCAATATCTCTATATGCATATAAATAGTTTATGGAGTATATGTGTATACACTTATGTATATATACGTTTATATTTAAACATCCATATTATAGTGGATGCTCATTGGCTTGCATGGCATGCATGTGTAATGTTGGCTTTGACACATCCCTGGTTGTCTTTCACTTTTGCAGTCTCCACAGCATCTACCAAAGTGTCTAAATGCTAGATAAATACCGGCTGATTTAGTTCTTGTCCCTTCTCCAGAGGCTCAGAGGCATTACTTTGTCAGAGGAGCACCTACAGAAGAACCTGCCTAACAGTTAGACAAATCAATTTTTAAAAACGATTGCTATCTAATTCTATTAGCAAGGAAATGAATACGTAAATTATTTCAAAGCTTGAAAAACAAGCAGTGAAAAATATATATTCTCTTCCCTGGTAATTACAATAATTGAGACCAGTGAATATTCAAATAATGGTGAAGCTCAAATAGCATACAAATTGTCCTGATATATATCTTTTATCTTTGCTTGATTTAGTCTGCAAAAGGGTGAAAGGGTTAAATTAAAGATGAAATAGCATTAAGAAGAAGGGGAAAATCATTTTTAATGTGTTCGGCATATATTTTATATGCAAATATATCTTAATTATAAATGCTAAAAGTTTAATCTATACTGTTCATATACACAGAAACACATATTCATATAGTTGTCATTGATCATCTGGCAATGGCAGAGAATAACAAATTTAAGTACTCGCCAAAATCTTCTATATCTTAATCAAATTCTCATCATCTATCAAGTGAACATGCTCTGATTAATAGCATGTACTTTATGTAATTATATATAACCTACTATATGAACATTATAAGGAAAAGATGATAGCTTATTCACAATATGCATTTAATTTTAGAAATTTCATTGCCATTGTAGCGTACATTTTACCATGAATTTCCTCTGATATTCCAATTTCACTACTTTGCAGGAAAAGTCTAAATCTAATAGATACAAATTGGAAGATTACTTTATTATAAAGTTGTTATAGCATAATATTAGGAGATATTCTAATCCCCTATTTATATCAGGTCATTCAGATTTATATTTCTCTTTGATGTCTTTGACTCATCTTGGCATTTTGCTTGACTTAGTCTGCAATGGGGTGAAAGGGTTAAATTAAAGATGAAATAGCATTAAAAAGAAGGGGAAAAAATCATTTTTAAATAATAAGCTTGTCTATCCTGTTGGCTCCAAACTGTGGTGTTTCTATTGCATGTAAAAGTACAACTTCAACTATAAGGCTAAAATTATTTTAAATTTAATTTTTGTGTTCCTGGAGGGGTTGTCTTCCCATTTACACCAAAGATGAAAGATACGTATCAGGACAATTTACTGGTCTCAATTATTATAATTACCAAGGAAGAGGATATATATTTTTCCCTGCTGTCTCTCCTTAAATATTTTTGTTTTTCAAGCTTTGAAATCATTTACGTATTCATTTCCTTGCTAATAGAATTAGATAGCAACCATTTTTAAAAATTGATTTGTCCAACTGTTAGGCAGGTTCTTCTGTAGGTGCTCCTCTGACAAAGTAATGCCTCTGAGCCTCTGGAGAAGGGCCAAGAACTAAATCAGCCAGTATTTGTCTAGCATTTAGACACTTTGGTAGATGCTGTGGAGACTGCAAAAGTGAAAGACAACCAGGGATGTGTCAAAGCCAACTTTGTAAAAGACTGCAAAAACCAATTGTTAAATTTTCAGTGTGAGCATATTATACTCAGAAATTGCTAAACATCTGGGCTTGATTTATTTTTTATTGTCTAGGTTTAAGATAGTCTTAATAATGCAGATTCAATTGAAATATTTGTATACATTATCTTCCACCCCGTTTATTAAACATTTATCAGCACACCTATAAACATTGCTTGAGGCTTAGGGGCTGTAGGGTAACAATGATAATAATAAAAATCATATCATCATCATCATGTGCATTTTATAGCCCATTTTCAAAGTTTTCAAAGTGTTAAATTTATTTATATTTTATTATACAGTTATTATATACGTGCATATATTTTATTATACATATTTATATTTTGATTTCCATCCATTATTCAATTTGACCTTGCTATAACCTCAAAGACAGTGGTCCTGCTACTGAAAGAATTCATGATCTTTTTGATGATTCAAGATCTGTACACATGAAAATACCTTCAGTTGTTTGCTGCTGTTTTCAGTAGAAAACATAAACTTCACACTTGAATGTTTAAAGTGCTTTACAATCTGATCACAGCCTACCTTTTCAGACTTATTTCGGATCCCCTCTTTTTGCGTTCCAAACTCTGGTCACTAGGTGGCAGAGCTTGGCAGTTAGGCTGGGGCAGGGCAGGACTAGGAGTTATAAAGACTAGAGTTTGAAGCCTGCCTCTAGCACTTACTAGCTGTGTGACCCTAGATATGCAGCTAGGTGGTGCAGTGGATGGAGTACCAGGCCTGGAGTCCCGAAGACTCATCTTCCTGAGTTCAAATCTGGCTTCAGACACTTACTAACTGTATGCCCCTGGGCAAGTCACTTAACCCTACTTACCTCAGTTCCTCATCTGTGAAATGAACTAGAGAAGGAAACCAACAAACCACTCAAGTATCTTTGCAAAGAAAACCCCAAATGGCATCATGTAGAGTCAAATCAACTGAACAACAACAAAATCTGTTACCTAAATCAGCCTTTCTCTGAATCAGTTTTCTCATCATTAAAATGGGGATAAGAATAGCACTTATAGGGTTGCTGTGAGAATCAAACAAGGTAATAATAATATTATTTATATGGTACATTGAAGTCTTCAAAGCGCTATCGAATTTGATCATCGCAACAACCCACAAGGTCAATAATCTTATATGCTTTGGATATTGGTGGATATTATTTTTCATGATGGGAGGGATTAAGGTTAAGTTAAATGACATATCAATAATTACTCAGCCACGTATGAAAGGGAGTTTTTGAAGCTAGATCTTTCTGGTTTTTATCATAACCTGGATAACTGGCAACACTCCAAGTCATCCCGAAACGATCTTTCAGTGAAGCATGTATCATCTTCTTTTTTTGTGGTCAGCTTCTAGAATGATCATAGTATATAGAAGGAAGAATACTAGATAAGAAATTGGAAGTCAAAAGAGATTGTCTGATTCTAACTGGGGAAAGAAGAAACTATCTCTTTGCATGAAGTGTCATTTATAGGAACTTACCATTTTTTTATCTGAGAAAAGAATTGTAATGGAGAGAGGAACATTCACTGTTGTAACAAGATTCCTGATAGCAGTTACTAGTTTCGTGTATTCTTGGAACTATTTACACAGCTTCTTAGAACCTCAGGATGATGTACATAACCTGAGCTACAAGTGATGGTGATAGCAGAATGTTGTACGTTGGAAAAGCAAATAGAAAGTACTGTGGTTTTCCCTAGCCTCAAAAAGACTAAACAGGAATAGTGACCATGTTGGGGACACACTGTCTATCCCCAAGGTAGGGAAGAGGTGAGTGGCATTCAATATTCCTAACTCATCTAAGAGAAAGAGCTGGCTACCTTCAGTTAAGAAGGTCTTCACACATGGATAAGGAGGTCTTAATAGGCTAGCCATGAGTAGATATATGCCTTGCAAAGAGAACAGGAATTGTGTTGACTAGCCCACAGGCTTATCAGCCTGCCATGAGTCAACATATTGTAAGGAGCTTTAACATAGAGTAGCAGGAAGAAAATTGTAATGGCAGTGGAGGAAGGGGGAAGATGCCATGTAAAGGTAACAGATACTGGACAAGGAGGTCCTGGACCACAAGCCAAGGGAAATTTTAATCTTAGATTTATAGCAACCAGAATCAGAGAGCAAAAGTGCATAAAACCATCACGAGGTGAAAATGTAGATTTTGCCATTCACTGGTAATGTGAATATGTACTGTGCAGGTACAGAGGAGAGGGGTTGACTCATTAGTGTCCCCAAGTTCTTTCCCCAATTGTAAGGACAATGACTTTTTATTTTAGACCTATTTAGCTTAATGGAGAGTGATTTTCCCTTAGATTTATTTATTTATTTATTTTAGCTTTTTTGGTGAGGCAGTTGGGATTGTGAATTACCCAGACTCACACAGCTAGTGAGTGCTAATGTGTCTGAGGCCGGATTTGAACTCAGGTCCTCCTGAATCCAAGGCCAGAGCTCTATCCACTATACCACCTAGCTGCTCAAGAGAGTGACTTTTTAGATCTGAGATACTTATACAGATCTCTGAGAACTTGCCATGGGAAAGGATTATTTGACTCTCTAGGAACAAACTCGAAGTTATTTCCAATTGTGGGAAAGAGGAACCTGCCTAAGGGTGTATTATAAGATTGTAGAACTATAAAAGTCTGTGGAGATGGGGGTGGGGGGAACTCACCAGAGAAAGAAGGGAAAATATTGTTGACTAACTATTGGTCCCCCTCTCACAATTCACTGTACATATCACTTTCAGATATCTTAGGTTCGATTATGTCACCATGCTACTAAAAGACCCCCCCCCCCAAACAAACAAAATTCCTATTTAATCTTCTTTCTTTCTTAAAGAATAAAGTTGAAGAGATAGATGTTCTGGTTACCAAATTGTTTGACAATGCATCTGTGTTCCAGCTTAAAACCCCAAATAGAGAAATCTAAATTTGCAAAACAGATTAGGTACTTAATACTTCATAAAGAATCCTTGGTAAAATAGAATAATTCATTGTTCCTTTAAATAATGAGATTAAAGTGAAATATTGGCAGACTCATGATAAAAATCGGCAAGAAATCGAGTTATTGCATCTATGAAATTAAAATATAAGTGAATGGAATATGGATTTGACACCTAGAAATTAATTTTACATATAAACTTATAACCTTACAGGTCGTAACCTTATGTAGAAACTATATAACCTTAGAGCTTACAACAACTTACTACATAAAAGAGGTACTCTTGTATCAAAATTTTTATAGCAATATGGGCCACTAAAATATTTTTAAAATATTTAAATTTTTTGTTTTGTATGTATACATCCATCTAGATACAATATTTTAAGAAATACAAAGAAACTAATTGCTTAATAATTTCATTTAAACGTATTTATAGTGTATCATTTATTCTTTTATGTATAAATAATTAACATCATACCTCATTCATTAAACTATTGGACAGCTAGGTGGTAGAGTAGATAGAATGATGGATATTGATCCCAGAAGATGTGAGTTCACATTCTGGTTCAGGAACTCACTAGCTGGGGCAGCTACGTGGCACAGTGGATAGAACACCAGCCCTGAAGTCAGGAGGACCCGAGTTCAAATCCAGCCTCAGACCAAACACTTGACACGTACTAGCTGTATGACCCGGGGCAAGTCACTTAACCCCCCCAATTGCCTAAAAAAAAAAATGGAACTCACTAGCTATACGACCATGGGGAGGGCAATTGGCAGATGTCATTTTCATTTTTTTTATTTGTAAAAATGGAGACATTAATAACATTTATCTCATAGGGTTGTTGTGAGGATCACATGATATACTTAAAGTGTTTTGCAAACCTTGAGACACTATATAAATGCTAGCTTTTTTATTTTTATTTTTGCTCTTGATGAATTATGAAGAAGTGATCCCTTCCCAAAAGCCCTGACCATCTATCTATTCTCTGCATTGAGAGATCAGGGCAAAAAGTTTGGGGACTGCAACACTCTAATTTTAAAAATGATTTATTGCAGTGGTAGTGGTAGTGGTATAGCAGGGGCAGCTAGGTGGCACACTGGATAATGAAATTTTTTACACCTCCCCCTTCCAATTTAATAACCAATATTTTATATTGATCTTCCAAGGGTAAACAAAAATAAACAGCCTACTCTGTGAATATCCACATGAACATAGGTTTATGGTGGTTATTCTGTTGTTTTCAGTCATGTCTGACTCTTCATGACCCCATTTGGGGTTTTCTTGGCAAAGATACTGGAGTGTTTTGTCATTCCCTTCTCCAGCTCATTTTACAGATGAGGAAACTGAGGTAGATGAGGTTAAGTGACTTTCCCAGGGTCACACAGCTAGTAAGTGTCTGAGACCGGATTCGAACTCAGAAAGATGAGTCTTCTTGACGCCAGCCCCAGCACTCTATCCACTGTACCACTTAGCATATATATATATGAAAGCCAAAGTGACTGGGTCTAGTAATATAAAATGTGTGCTAAGACCTCCCTATTCCATTGCCTCATGGTGGCATGGATGTGACTCTGGGTTATCAAAAGCTATGCCAATGGAATAGAAGCTCTGAATGGAAAGGTTTCAACTAAAAGTCTGCCAATGGACCATGTCTGGCATCCAAGTATCCGCCTTAGCTTAGCACAGCACTTAGCACAATGCCTGGCATACAGTTGGTACTTAAAAAATGTTTATTGATGGCCAACACTTTGAAAAAGTTCATCATCAAAAGGTTAGCAACAGGCAATATATTTTCTTTAGCCATAGCAAGTGTGAAGATGGTCTAAAGAGATGAAGAGGGCTTACTATTTGCAGTGAAAAGAATACCCAGAGTAATGAAATCATCAATCTGTGGATTACTGATGGAAATAATAACAACAGCTATAATTTATATAATGCTTTAAGGGTTGCCAAATGTCTTACATAGATGTGCTAATTTGATCCTCTGAACAATTGTGTGTGGTAGATGCTATTATATCCACTTTACAGATGAGCAAACTGAGGCAAGTAGAGATCAACTGACTTGACTAGGGTCACACAGCTAGTAAGTATTTGAAGCAGATTTCAAATGTGAATCTTTCTGATGTCACCTTGACATTTAAGCCATGGACTTGACGATGGGACTATTTCTTGAGGAAGAGAATTCAGTCTGCAGTAAGTTCACCCTGGTATAATGCAAGGGGGTTTAGTTAATTAAGTATCTAGAGGATCTTGGTGTAGAGGAATCTCATCTATGAAATGAGCTTATCAGAGTGTGATATAATGGAAAATACCCTTGATTGAAAGTCAAGAGATTGACGTGTCAGTTTCAGCTCTGTTGCTCTCTTGCTGTGTGATCTTGGACAAGTCAAGTAACTTCTTTAGGTCCCAATTTTTTTAACTGATGATCCCTGCTTCTATTAGTAATGTTCTGTGAAAAAATTTAATTCAATTAAACAAATATTTACTAAACATACACTTCATGTAAATCACTACATTAGGTACTACAGGATGTCTCAATTGGATAAGATATAAGATATTGCAATATTTAATACCTTTTTACCTTTTGTGTATCTGAATTCACTCCTACATGAAGAATTGTATATTTTTAGAAAAAATTGCACGTGCACTTATCGTCATAACATTTTAAATGGTTTAATTTTGTTTTTATGCAGAATGTGTTTGTATATACACACACAATAAGAAAAACACAACTAACTATAATAAAATAGAATATGATAAATGCTTAACAGATACTCAATGTACAATAGTAGTTCAGAGGAGGAAGAGATCATTTCCAGCTTCAGGAATCCTTGGAAAACTTCATGGTTGAGGTAGTATTTGAGCTGGAAATTGAAGAATATGTCAGATTTCAACAAGAAGGGAACTCTAGACCAGCAGAATAGCCTATGCAAAGGCTAAGAGGCAGGAAAGCCTGAGGCACGCTTAGGGAATGGAAAGTAGTTTAGTTTTTGCTGGAGTGTGCAGTTTATGAAGAGATTTAACATGGGAAGATATTGGAAAAGTCTTTTACAGCTAGAAAGGGCCTTTCCTGAAAAAAAAAAACAAATTGGGCTTGAATAAGTATGCAATGGAGAGTAATGGAAAGATTTTGAAGAAAGGAGTGACTGACCTGATCAGACTGTTGTCAGGAAGATTAATCTGGCACTAGTATGTAGGAATCCTTGGTGGGGGTGACCAATTAGAAGACTATTAAAATAGGCTCCTACTCTTGGCAAGAGGTAATAAGGGCATATACTAGAATCTTGGTAGTGGAATTTGAAAGGAACAGATGAATGTAAAGGGTATGCCAGAGGACCTAGCAAGCTGGTTTGACTAAGATGAGACAGGTGGAGAGGAAGGGTGGAGTCCGAGATGACCAGGGAAGGGAACTCTCTCTACCAATGCAAATCTTAATTTACCTTTTACTTAGTAGATACACTCTAGGGAGTTACCAGAAGCATATAAAGACTTCGAAATTGGAATACTTAGCTTCAAATAGGTCATTTACTGCTTGATCTTGGGAAAGTCTTGTGAGAATAACAGCAAGGAGGCCAGTGCCACTACTTGGAGTACTTGGAAGATAATAAAGTGTAAGGATACTGGAAAGGTAGAGGAGGATGAGGTTATAAAGGGCTTTAAATGCCAAACATGGGACTTTGTATTTGATCCTACACGTTATAGGGAGCCATTGGGTGGGGGGTGGGGGGTGGGGGGATATGGAGGATGGATGGAGTTGGGAAGAGCCTTGAGGCAGGAAGACCATCCACAAAGGCAGTCATCTAAGCATGAGGTGATGTGGGCCTTCATCAGCATAGAAGTAGTATCAGCGGAGAGAAGGGAAACTATGCAAGAAAGGTCATGAGGGTAGAGGCAATAGCTTTTGCAGCAGATTGGATATAGGAAATGGGAAAGAATGAGGAATTAAGGATGATAGGTTGTGAGCCTGGATGACTTAGAGGATGGCCATTAAGAAAGCTGTGACAATAAATGGAGAATTTTATTGTGGTTGAGTTTTTTCAGTTGTATCTGACTTTTCATGACCCCATTTGGAGTTTTCTTGGCAAAGATACTGGAGTGGTTTGCCATTTCCTTCTCCAACTTGTTTTACAGACAAAGAAACAGAAGCCAACAGGGCTAGGTGACTTGCCCAAGGTTACACAGCTAGTAAGTATCTGAGGCCGAATTTAAACTCAGGTCTTTTGGACTCCAGGCTGTCACACTATCTACTGCATGACCAAGCTACCCAAATGTAGAATACTTTTTCTAAAAAAATTGGTGGAGAAAGTGAGAAGAGAGATGAAATGATTGCCTAAAGCTAGTATAGAGATAAGGAAAGTTTCTTTTTCAAAGAATTGGGAAGATTTCAATGTGTTTGTGCAGAGAAGGACCCAGAGAAGAAGGAAACATTAAAAATGAAAGAGAAAGGAAGAGTTATGGACAAATATCCCATGGAAAAGTGAAAGGGATAATATTAAGAGCTAGTATTATATATCACACTAGTATTATTGTATCACATAACTATAGACGTTATCTAGTTAGTGTCAGAGCGCTGGAGTCAAACCTTGGTCTTCTAAATTACAATCTCAGCCTCTGTCCACTCTACCGGGCAGATAAGAGAAGGGATTAAAGTTTTCCAGAAGCAGAGCTACTTCTTCCTTTGGAATACCAGGGGGCAGGGCTAGAAATGATGGGTGAAAACATATAACTTTTGAATTGTGGAGAAAAAACCTAGATGTCTTTGATCCTGTTATGTGAAATGAGATTATTTCCTGAGAGCTTAGGGGTCTAGAACTAAAGAGAATAGAAAAGATTTGCTGATAGACACTTTGAGGGAAATTACAAGGAGACCCTAAGAGTTGCACATAAACTCAATAAATCAAACAAGAATTTTATTAAGTACCTGTTATGTGCCAGGCACAGGGCTATGCCCTGGGAGTACAAAGACAAAAATGAAATACTCACTCCCCTCATAAAACTTACGTTATGTTGGGGAGGCAGACCAAGCATTAGCCAAGGCTGATGTGGAGTTAAGTAACATGGATTTATACTAAGTGTGTCCTAGCAATGAATGACTTTTTGTTGTTATGGTGGTGATCATACAACGATGAGAATAAACAAGAAGTAAGTTACGTCAAAAACAGTGGGATTGAGAGGTGCTCATCAAAAGGGAGAATTTCAGTTCAGGGTCATGAAGGTAGTCTCATCCTAGGCGACCCCTACAAGATGGACAAGGAGGTGGACAGCTGAAGTGTCACCAGGGTTGGCTCCCCTCAGTCTAGTATGACTATGTTGATTAAAAACAAAAAAGGTTTCCTATATTAAAAACTGAAAATCACAGCGTGGTGTTATCCTGTAGAAATTGACCTTGTATTTACATCTTTCCCAAGTAAAAGGCAAACTTTGATTTGTACCTATAACGTGGAAGAATTTCTTACTGTTTAGAGGCAGCTGTGGTTTAGGAAGGAGGGAGCTGGCCTCAGAGCCAGGAAGGCCTGGGTTCTACTCCCATGTCTGACACATACTGAATGTGTGACCCTAGGCAAGTCACTTAACCCCTAATTTAACCTGGGGGCCATCCCTAGTCATCCTGATCTATATCTCACCACTGGACCCAGATGGCTCCAGAGGAGAAAGTGAGGCTGGTGACTCTGCACAAACCCTCCCTCACTTAAATCCAATTCACTTGTAAGTCATGGCATCCCCTTCCTGGTGTCATGCTCTTCTCTGAAACAACAATAAACGACTGCCTAAGACAATAAATTGCAGAGAAGGTGTCAACCTGCATTAGGAAAGTGGGTTTCTTTATCTAACAATTCCCTATATCAATGAAACCACAGATCCAGTACTTACCTGTATGGTCCTTGCTATTTAAAGTTTATTATTTTGCTAAAAACTCAAAGCAATTTAATGCGAGAGACCATTTAAACATGCTTGAATAAAATCCACATTGCTTACTCTATGGAGAGCGTAAGTTTCAGAAGATCTGAGTAACTAATGAATTCTACTGGGCTATTTCCTTCCTCTTTGGGGCAAGTTGCTTCTGTGATTTCATCTTCAGAGGCCTGGGTTCAAAACGTTTTAGTGAAAGCTTTATATCCTTTCCCCTTTATGAGGCTTAGATTGAGAATCTGCTGTCAGTGCCGTGTGAAATGGATTTAGAGATTTTTATTCCTGAGAGAATGACTGCACTGAGTCTGACAGGTACAGGTATTGTCTCGGAGACAGGAGAGCCCCAACAATTGCACAACAGTGGCATTGGAGGTCAGGATTGAGGTGTGAAGACTTGCATAATGCGGGCCTGCATTGTACCTAGATCAGTCTTTCTTTCAAGAGTGCTGTGATTTTTTTCCAGTGGAAAGAAAGGGTGAACAGTTGGTGTCAACCTAAATAATAGCTGGGTGTTCGTCTTCTTTTGAATGAACAAAAGCACAGTGAATATGCATAGAAGTTGATATTCTTTCTTTAGTGTTGTGGGTGTATAAGTAAATGCATTGAGGATAGTATCATGCTGTCTGCAGGATGTCTGAAGGAGTATCTTTAATACAAGATCTCCTGGGAGTACTGAAGAAGCATGCAGTAATAGACACTTAGTAGGGTGGCTGGTGGTGGGTTTTCATGTGGTTTCTTTTTTCTTACCATCCCCTCCACCCCCCAACCCGCCCAGCTTATCGGTGGTTTGATGTTAATACATAATCGTATTTAACACCGGTTCTCTTTCTGGCTGAGTAGTCGTTTATGTTGAACACATTTTGATAAATAGAAGCGGGTATGTTTTGATCTCAGCTTGGATATCAGGACTCAGTGGGGTTGAAATATTCAGTTCTTTAAGCATATCACATACTTATTTTTTTGGTAAACTTTTATTCTCCAGCAAAATGTTTAATGATAAATATTTGAGGATGCCACTTACTGACAAGAGTTTTTAAAGCTTTATTGATGACCTGGTTTTATGCCACAATCATTTAGTGATATACCCTCCATAAGTCAGGCTGAACCCTCCTTTAGAATCCTGTCTCCCCCAAGATTCAATTCAAGTACCACCATGTACATTAAGCCTTTTGTAATCTCCTTGATTTTTCATTCCCCCCACAAAATTACCTCATATTTCTTTTGTATATACCTTTATCAGTATACGGGCAGCTAGGTGGCACAGTGAATAGAGTGCTGGGCCTGGAGTCAGGAAGACTTCTCTTCCTAAATTCAAATCTGGCCTCAACACTTACTAACAGTGTGTCCCTTGACAAGTCACTTAACTCTATTTACCTCATGTAAAATGAGCTGGAGAAGGAAATGGCAAACCACTCCAGTGTCTTTGCCAAGAAAATCCCAAATGGGGTCATGAGGAGTTGGACATGATTGGAAAAACAACTGAACTTATCAATATATGCTGCTTTCCCCAATAGAATGTAAGCTTCTTGAGGACAGGAACTGTCTTACTTTTATCTTTGTATTTTCCATGTCTAGAACACAGTAAGCAATTACTAAAGACTTGTCTGTCTGATTTGTAACAAAGAAAACACTGAAGCATAGATATCTGACAACATTTATTCCATTCCACCTAAATAATCCTCCATGGTTCTACTGAACTAAGGGAGACTATATGAACATAGATTTAGAGCTGGAAGGGACCTCAGTGGTTATCAATTTCAATTCCCTTATTTTACAGATAAGGAAACTGAGCCCCAGAGTGTGATGTGAATAAGCAGCAGAGCCAGAATTCAAACCTAGACTTTCAAATTCAGGTCTCTTCAGACTCTACCAGCTTCTATGCCATTCTTTTAATAACTGATTCTCTTAGTCTGAAATTGGTCATTATAATTAATGATGGTTTGGTTCTCCTTTAACATTTTTGTTTATATTATGGTTGTTTCCAATGTTGTGTAAACAGTAAAAAAAAAATTAGGGTACTGTTTCTCAAGGAGGGATTATTTGTTATTTTTTATATAGTGGTATTTTTGTTTGTTTGTTTTTCCAATTGCTATGAGAATAACATTCTTTAACTCGGACGGGTGGGAGTAATCACAGCCCAACATACTACCTTGAGAATAACTTGTTCTCCTGCTGAAAAATCAGCCTATCCTCATATGCTCCTAAGACATACTATTCCATTTGGCAGTCCCATCACATGTAAGTCTCAGATATTGTTGCTTTAATGCATTCCCTCACTACTTTGATAAAAGCCTTAAGATGTTGCCACTGGTTCTTTGATGATTTCCTCTGATGTTACAGTGGTTCTCTTTTTTCCTCCAAAAATTCTATTTTGCATAAACATGAGCAGTCAAGACAGTTTGAGTTAAGGGTAAAAAGATTCAAGTTTTAACAACAAAAGTCCATATATTTGGCAATCTATTCTCTGATGGAACGTGGCTATTTCTCTCAAAATAAATCTAGGCAATGTTTACATTAAATTTCTGGGAAAATCTATGCTATTAGTTTTTAAAGCATCCCAGAAGTAGCAATCAAGGTTGCTTCAAGTCTGAAACTTATTTATCTCATGTCATACCCAAGTTCCTATCATTCTAATGAGAATTACAAATAGGAAGGAGGGAGCTAAAGACTCATACTGACTTCTGTGTGTGTAGATAAAGATGTCCCTGTTCACATTCTTCTTCCTTTCCAACTGACTTTTTGATTAAAACCAAATTATATAGAACTGAAATTAGGATGTGTTTCTTTTAAGTATATGCCCCAAGTAATTTTGGTTCAATGATGTAAAAAAAAAAAAAGAGAGAGAAAGAGAAAACACCCTGGATTCTATGTTGGGGCTAAACTGAAGGCTAGATAATGTTAGCAGAAAGATAATGAGGAATACAATTGCGTAGAGGGCATTTCTATTGTGAAAATTAATAATTTGGTTCTTTAAGATAGGATCTTAGTTCAGCTCTTAGACTACAGTTCTCTGATTTCATGTTTTGCCTTCATTAAAACTGTTAATTAATGCTCATTGACACATAATAATGTCCCTTAATATGAAAATGACCTGTATCTACAATTGCAACCCCTATCCTTTCCCCTCCCTACCCAACATTGCTGCTCCCCAAAGAGACATTCTCCCCCTACTCCCATCACCAACACTGCCATGGGAACCATAGTGCGGGAAAAATTTTTGATATATTTTACTGAAACTATGTGTTTAAAAGTAGCAGAATGATAGAAACTGTGAAAAATGGAAATAATTAAGTTGACAGAGGGACAAACTACCAGGCCAGGTTCGTCTGTTAACAAGGTGATTCCTTCTTCCACTCCAGTATGTACAGCCTCCTGCCCCCAATCAAATTATCTGAATTTAAATTTCACTTTACCTTGCTTGAAATGTCACCAACTAGAGAATGATGTGGGTTAATTAGCTTCCTCTTTTAAACATACAAATAATAATTCACTTTAGAATTTTTCTCCGTGTTATGTCTCTTATGGAGTTGTGCATTCTCTTCCGTTATATGACAATGAAGCAGGTAATCAAGGGATAGTGGATGGCTTCCTGACCTGTTTTAATAGATTTCAAAAGACCTCAAGATGGGGCAGGTAGGTAGTACAGTGGATAGAGCACCAGCCCTGGATTCAGGAGGACCCGAGTTCAAATTTGACCTCAGATGCGTAACGCTTATTAGCTGTGTGACTCTGGGCAAGTCATTTAACCCCATTGCCTAGCTGGAAAAAAAAAATAAACAAAAGACCTCAAGAGGAATATAATCTGAAATTTCCCATCTTAGACCATGCTGACTTAGTTGGTAATTATGTCTTATAGCAGCACTTTAAGAGGAATTACTTTTAAAGAGGGCAGAAATATTAATACATTCTGTATCTACATTCTAGATGGGACAAAACCAAGAATCTTTCCATTTCTTTATCAATTAAATTAAGAGCCTTTTGTGGAGAGTTAAGTTTGGACTGGGGCAGCTAGGTGGCACAGTGGATAGAGTCTGGGCCTCAAGTCAGGAATACCTGAATTCAAATACAGCTTCAAATACTTACTACCTATGTGACCCTGGACAAGTCACTTAATCTCTGTTTACCTCAGTTTCCTCATTTGTAAAATGAGCTGGAGAAGGAAATGGCAAACCACTCCAAGGTCTTTGCCAAGAAAACCCCAATGGGGTCACAAAGAGTCAGACATAACTGACAAAAAAGTTTTAATTAGGTGTTCACAGCAGGACTCAGGCTAGTGCAGAGGTTCTTAACCTGGGATCTGTGGACTCAAAAAAATTTTTTTTGATAGCTGCATTTCAATATTATTGGATTCCTTTGTAATCCTATATATTTTATGCATTTAAAACATTGTTCTGAGAAGAGGTTCAAAGGGCATCATAACACAAAAAAAGGTTATGAACCCCTGGTCTAATGCAATATTCCTTAGACTAGATTAGTATTGAGTTATTTTCTATGGTGGGAATGAGGATTGAGGGAAATATTAGGTTTTCTGCGGAGTAAAGTGAATAAGTATATATTACAATAATTTGGTATTCTCAGGGGTGTCAACCATCCAGATCAAAATGTAGCTGGGAAATATTTAACAAAGTAAAATTTAAAAATACAGTAGAACAAAGACCATGCTAATTTGTGATTTTATAAGTCAATATGCCAACCCTAGGGATCCTTACATCTATGATTTAGTGCCCTTTGCTTCTATTTGAGGTGACACCATTATCTTGGATGACTTGGGTAAATCTCAACTGTGCCTCCTGACCCTGATTTAAAGGTCTACAATTCTCATTCATTCATTGGCTGTATGTGTTGTGCTCCTTGGATCTTATGCTAGATACAAGAAAACTACACTAACATTTTGCATTTGAAGGGGCTGTAGAGGTTACCTAGTCCAATTTCTCCATTCTAAGCAGAAATAGCCATGACAAATGGACCATTCAGCTTTTGTTTGAAGAGTTTTCTAGTGATAAGGAGTTCAGGAGTCTATGGGACAGCCTGTACCATCATTGTACAGTATTACTATCATTATTAGAAATTACTTTATTAAATAAGAGGTCTGAGAGTTTTAGGACTGCATCTCCCAAAAGCCTACCCATTAGCTCATTTTGAAATTTGAAATAATTAGTGCCCATTTTAAAAGGTGAATGCCTGTGTTTCATGGGACTGAAACTTGAGCTGGAACCTGGGGACAAAAAGCTAGAAAGAAAGAGTGAGAGAAGAAAATAGGTGCCCCATCTTGCTTTCTATACCTTTAGAGCCTCTGGTAGAAGCAGCAAGGGGAGGTGACCTCTCCCCCCTGGTTCCTGCTATGCTGGGATGGAGGTGATTGGTCTAAATACCTCCTGCTCCTGAAGTTTGGGAAAATGCTGGCTTTTCCAAAGCAGTAATATTAGTACTTGCTGCTGGATTGAACTCTTAGTTCTTTACCTGTGTTCTCTTTTAAGGAAATATTCTTTTCTGTGATATTGTTTGTTTTATCCTGGCTTGGAGGCTTGTGATCTGTGGATCGAAATAGCTGATTACTCCTAGAGGACATTAACTATGGACTCAAGAGTAGCCAATGGTGACCACATTAAATCTGCTATATCCTAAGAGAATTAACATTTAACTTCTACCCATTCGTTCTAATTCTGCCCTATAAAACCATGTAGAATGAGCTAAATTGCTCCTCCACATGACTGCCATCAGATATCTGATGACAGCTATGATAACCTACTTAGTTTTTTTTTTCTTCTCGCAGCTAAATATCCCTAATTCCTGCAACTATTTCCCACATGAAATGGCATCCAGGCTCACAACTGTCCCGGTCACCTTCTTCTATGTACAGACAAGTTTGCCAATAGCCTTCTGAAAATGTAGAGCTCAGAATTCAACAATCTGATTGAAGTGCTCTGAGCCACCCAGTAGAATCTAAAGGCTATGCTTCTATTAATGCAACCTAGGTTCATATGAACTTTCTTTAGTTACAAGTCATACTTTTAGTTTATTCTGGATTTACATACTAAAATAAACTACACAGTTGCATGTGTGTATTTATGCATATATGCACATGTATATTTATGTTTATATACACATATACACACATGCATAGCCATATTATGGAATGCTTTAAAAAGTGGGTAAAAGAGTTTGAATTTTTAACCTAGAGGTATGAATATGTATACATACATGTATGTCTTTTGACCTGGATATTATGATTTTCCCTTTATTTCTGTTGAATGTCATGGTATTAGGCTGTCAAGGGTTTTAAAAATTCTGATTCTGTCTTTCAATTTATTAGCTATCCTTTTCAATTTTGTGGCATATGCAAATATCTATAATTCTGCCTTCTATGTCTTATTCCAAATTGTTGCTAAAACATTCCATAGCATAGGCCTGAGGACACACTCCTTTAGAATTATCACTGGAGACCTCCCCACTGACTGACACAAGTTCATCCTTTGGGGGTTGGTCTTCAACCATTTTAAAATCCACTTAACCTCTGTTTGCCTTTTGGTCACTTTTCTTTACCTTTCATTTTAACAAATATTTTATTTATTTTTAAAATAAATTTTAAAATAAAATAAATTTAAAAAATAGAAATAAAATATAAAAATATAAAATATAAAATATAAATAAAATAAAATAAAATTTTTAAATAAATAAAATAAATTTTTAAATAAATTTAAATGAATGATTTAATAAAAATTAAGAATTATAATAAATATTTTAACATATTTGGTAAGCATTTACTATGTATAAGACACTATGTAAGTGAGTGAATGGGGCAAAGGAAGTGGGGGGGAAAAATGATACAGCCCCTGACTCCAAATTTGGTGCTCTTTCCATTAGATCATATTGCTATATGTGTGCATAGCATGAATAGGCAAGCATAATATAACATACAGTATTAGAGGAGGCAAAGGAGAGGTATAGACAGAAAGCTCCAGGAAAATTTGAGGAGGAAGAAGATATCCCTTTAATCTGGGGAAAAAGGTTTTGTGGAGTAGGTAGCATCTGATATGGGCCTTGAAAGATGATAAGGATTTCAGTGGCATAGGTGAAGATATACAGTGTTTTTTAGGCAGGAAGTTGGCTTCGAACATTCACAGATGAAGAAAATGATATGATAGGAAGGAATCAGGAACAGATTCCAATATCAATTCAATTTAACAAGCATCCTTAAGCATCTACTCTAAGCCAGGCAGGGTTGGTCCTCAGACATACAAAATAAAAAATGAAATGGTATACCAATCTTCACGAAGATGATTTTTTTCTTCTTCATCTGGAGGTGATATTTTATGCAAAACATATTTAGAGTAAGTTGGGAGGGGCAGTAACAAGTGGGTAATTGAACAAAGATCTTTTATGAGAGGTAGTTCATTGGTTGGGCCTTCTAGGGCAGCAAGGTGAAGAAGGAGGGTATTGTGAGTGTCGAAGATGGTCTTTCCATAAAAGCAGGGAGACAGAATATTGGGTAAAGGGAACAATAAATGGCATAATGTGCGGTCAGCTTGGGAAAATAGGTTAGAACTATATTATAAGGGCTTTTAATGGCAAAGAGAATAGTTTACATTTTGTCTTCTAATAGGGAGACATTGAAACTTCTTGAGCAAGAGAGTGGCATAGTCAGACCAATGCTTTAGGAGTGTCAAGAATGAATTGCAGGGAGTAGAGGCTGGATAAATGATGTTCAATTAGGAATTTATTATAGTAGTCCAAACAAGAGGTAATGAGAAGCTGAATTTTACTAGAAAGTAGAATGCCTAAAGGGAAATTATGTGGAGTAGAACTGGAAAAAGATTGAAGCCAGGTTATGGAAGGGCTTCAATATCAGGTTAAAGAGTTTGTATTTTATCCTAGAGTCAATAGAAACCATTGCAAGTTTTTGGACATCAGGATGGCATGTATAAATATTATGTTCTTAGCTGTGTGAGGAAAGGACTGGGGAAGTGGGAGATTAGAAACTGTCAAGTGCCTTTGTGAGGAGTATAATAATGAGTAAATCAGGGAAAAAGAAAAGCATCGCCATGCAACCGTGAGGGACCGATAAGCCCCATTAATGGATAGCAGGAAAGGAGTTGGTAGTGGACTGAGTTATTCCACTTTCAGGAATTCTTTAGTGGCTTAGGAGTAGGAGCAGAAAATGCAAAATGGTGGGGATGCCTGGGATTTAGGATATGAAAATGAAGAATTCCAGAGTAGGGGACATTGCTAAATAATTACAGGGTCAACGCTGAAGGACATGAAACTGAAACAAGACGAGAAAGAAAAACCAGAACAGGAAAGGATCAAAGGATTGATGATCGTGTTGAAGCCAAAGATTGAGCACAAGAGAAAACACACAAGGGATAAGTTCTAGAACTCTGTTAGGGATCAACTTCAGAGTCTACTAGTTTTTATAGTATTTTTTAACAATCACTCAGTAAACATTTAATTAATATCTACTATGTCCCAGGCACTGTACTAAGCACTGTGGATACAAACAGAGGCAAAAATAAAAACAAAAAACAAAAAACCAGGAGCTCAAAATCCAATGGGGCAGACAGCATGCAAAGAAGCATCTTTGTGCCAGGCATTTTACAAATATCTCATCTGATTCTCATAACCATGGGAGATAGGTGCTATTATTATTCATCCTATTTTACTCATGAGGAAACTGAAGCAAACAGAAATTAAGTGGTCTGCCTAAGGTCATACTGGCAATAAGTGAGGTAGAATTTGAGCTGATATCTTCCTGACTCCAAGTCCAAAGCTCTATCGGCTTTACCACTTAGATGCTTCATTTATCCAATTACCTAATTCATCATGAGGGGTGAGGTGGGATGCAGAATGGATATGATCAATATTTCTCAACTAATCCATAAAGAAACTTCCTTATAGGAACCCATTAACTGAAAAACAGCTTATCAGTTGTTACCTATGCCCTTTAATTTTGAAACTCTACCTGTTGCATTTAACGGTTTTATTATTTTTCCTGGTTGATCAGTGTACGTTGTTTAATCATTGCATGTATTTGGATCTGCTTTTTTCATTCTCACTTCATGCAAGTCTTTTCATGTTTCTCGGAATTCTTATATTTAACGCTCTTTATGATTCAGTAATATTCCATCATCTAATTCTCATTTGTTCCTCCATTTCCCAATCACTGGTCACATACTGCCAGTTTTTTGTAATAGAATTTTTATAGAAATGCCCTTTTTTCCCCCTCTGTCAAAAACTCCCTTTGACCCAAAATTGCAATCCTGGGATTTGGGTTGAAGTGTATGGGGAAAAAAATGTTACATCTTTTCTTGCTTAGTTTCAAATTGTTATGCAGAAAGACTGAGCCACTTCATAGTTCCACTACCTCAAATTAGCATACCTATCTTAAGCTAGTCCTTCCAGCAACCTATTTTCCCATCAGTAAATCAATAAACATTTATCAAGTGTCTACTATGTACCAGACACTACAAAAAAGAGGCAAAAGACAGTCCCTGCCCTCAAGCAGGCTACATTTTAATGTAGAAGACAATGTGTGTATAACATATACATTAAATATATATATATATATATATATATATTAGTATAAACAAAGCAGGCTATGTACAGGATAAATAGGAAGAAATTAACGGAAGGAAGGCACTGAAATTAAGAGGGTATGGGGAAGATGTCCTGTAGAAAATGGGATTTTATTTTTAAAAATTTTTTATTAGTTTATTTTGATTTATCAACAATCACTTCCATAAGTTTTTGAGTTTAAATTTTTTCTTCCCCTCCCTTTTCACCTCCCTCCCCAAGATGGCATGCAATCTGATATAGGCTCTACATATACATTTCTATTAAACATATTTTCACATTAGTGATGTTGTAAGGAAGAATTAGAACCAATAAGAGGAACCACAAGAAAGAAGAAGCAAAACAAAACAGAAGATAAAAAATGGCAAATAGTATTAGATCTGCACTCAAACTTATAGTTCTTTCTTTGGATGTGGATAGCATTTTCCATCATGAGGCCTTTGGAGATGTCTTAGGTCCTCGCATTGCTGAGAAGGGCTAAGTCTATCAACGTTAGTCATCACACAACATGGCTGTTACTGTGTATGACATTCTCCTGGTTCTGCTCACTTCACTCAGCATCAGTCCTTGCAAGTCTTTCCAAGTTTTTCTGAAGTCTGCCTTCTCATCAAGAAAATAGGATTTTAGTTGGGACTTCTTTAAGAAGACAGGGAGGTCAGTAGGCTGAGCTGAGGAGACAAGCATTCCAGGGATAGAGAAAAGTCAGAGAAAATGCCTGGAGCTGAGAGATTAAGTGTCTTGTTCTTGGAACAGTCAGGAGGCCAGTGTCACTGGATCAAAGAATATATGTCCAGTAGTAAGGTGCAAGAAGACTGGAAAGGTAGGAGGGGGATAGGTTATGAAAGGCTTTGAATGCAAGGCAGAGGATTTTGTATTTGCTCCTTAAGGCAATAGAAAGCCACTGGAGTTTGTTGAGTGGGGGGAGGGTGGTGGTGACGTGATTAGACCTGCACTTTAGAAAAATCACTTTGGCAGCTGAATGGAGGATGGAGTGGAGTGGGGAGAGACTTGAGGCAGGCAGAACACAGATTATTGCAATAATCAAGGCACGAGGAGATGAGGGCCTGCACTAGACTGGTGGCAGTGTCCGAAGAGAGAGGGGCATATAAAAGAGCCATTGCAAAGGTGAAATAAACAGGAGCCTAGATATGGGGAGGGAGAGATAGTGAGGAATCCAGCAGTATGCCTAGGTTGTAAGCCTGAGGGCCTGGGAGGATGGTGTATGTTGCCCTCTACAGTAACTGGGAAGGTAGGAGTGGGGGAGGGTTTAAGGGGAAAAGATCATGAGTTCAATTTTGGACATCTTGGCTTGAAGATGTCTACTGAATATCCACTTTGAGATGTCTGAAAGACAGTTGAAGATGTGAGGTTGGAGGTCAGCATGGAGTTTGGGGCAGGATAGGTAGATTTGTGTATCATTGGCCTTGAGATAGTAATTAAATCCATGGAAACTGAGAAATCACCAAATGAAAGTGTAGAAAGAAAAGAGAAGGAGCCCCAGGCCAGCACACTGAGGGACACCTTTGGTTAGAGGGTGTGAGCTGTGTAAGAGGACCCAATAAAGAAGAAAGAGAAGAAGTGGTTGGAGGAAAAGCAAGAGAGAATGGTGTCCTGAAAACCAAGAGAGAGAAGAGAGTATCAAAGGAGAGAGAGTAATCAACAGTGTCAGGCTGCAGAGAGGTGAAAGAGAATGAGGATTGAAAAAAGGCCATTAGATTGGACAACTAAGAGATCATTAGTAACTTTGGAGAGAGCAGGTTAGGTGGAAAGATAGGTCAGAAACCAGATTGTTGTAAGGGACTCAGAAGAGAGTGAGAAGGGAGAAAGTGAAAGCACCTGTATTGTAGATAGCCTTTTCAAGGAGTTTAGTTACAAAGGGCCGAATACAGGACAGTAATTAGTGGAGTTGGAAGGATCAAATGAGGGTTTTTTCAGGTTGGGAGAGACATGGGCATGTTTCTAGGTAGGAGGAAATGAGCCAGTAGATAGGGAGAGACTGAAAATAAGTGAAAGAGTGGGAATGACAGAGCCGACAGTCTGCTGGGGGAGGTGGGATGGGATGGGAGGGCTTGGATAGGTTAGTCTTGGTAAGGAGTAAGGCCACTCCATCGTGTGGGACAGAGGTTTGAAGGAGGAGATGTGGCAGAAGGCATCAGAGTGATAGGAGATGAGGAAGAGGGGAGAAGAAGAAGCTCACACATATGGCTTCAATTCTTCCTACACAATTTGAGGAGAGGTTCTCAGCTGAGAGAGTATGGGGATGGGAGTTCATGAGAGATTTGAGGAGGGATGAAAAGATTTGGAAGAGTCACTGTGGAGAGTGGGATAGTGAGATGAGAAGGGAGGATAAGTAGGATGGTCTGAAGGTAGTGAGGACGCAATCGAGGTTGTGTAACATAAAGTTATAGTGGACCCAGTCAGAAGGGTTTAACATTTTTGCCTGAGGATTGTTAATTTTCATTCTTTTGTCATTATTTTTTAAAAACAATTCTCAGGTGGTTATTGATAATTTATGCTTACTCTTTTGAAAATGTCCTCTCCCATACAGATATTGGATATCAGACGTATTTATGCAGAAATTTTATGCCAAATCATATTTTTCATCTGTTGCATTGTTTTATTTGTGCTAAGGCCTTAAAAAAAACACACCAGAACAAATTAAATAATAGAATTAATCAGTTTCTTTTATTAATCTCATAACAGTAGCAATTTACCACTCATACAATATTGAGAGATCAGATTTTTTATTCTCCACTCCTATTTTTATGACTGTTATCTTCTTAATAACTTTTGTTTTCCATATTTCTTCCATTTATAAATCTATATTTCCTTCTCTGGTGCTCAGGGAGCCATTTCTTGCAATAAATAAAAGGAAAAAAAAACATAAAAAGTTTGGCAAAATTAACCAATACAACAACTGAGTTTGACGAGATATACAGTGTTCCATATCAATAGTTTTCTACCTTCTCAAACTTAGGTCAGTCAGTTAATAGCAATAATAGCAATGATAATAATAGCATTCATATAGTGCTTTAATGTTTGCAAAGCACTTTATAAATATTTTCATATTTTATCAAGAAAAGAAATGCGTGCTATTATCCTTATTTTTCAAATGGAGAAACTGAGACACAGTGACTTGCCCAGAGTCACAGAGCTACTTAGTGTAAGATGAGCATCTATTAAGAGCTTACTATGTGAAAAGCATAGGGCTAAGCCCTGAGGATACACAGAAAGCAAAAACAGTCCTTGCCCTCAAAGAAGAGTATGTTTTCTCATTTCTTCTCCTAGACCAAGTTGGTCCTTGTAATTAGAAATCATTCAGTTCTTAGTGTCTAAAGAGTCCCTTCCCTAATATCTGAGTATTTGAGTTCTGGGTTTAATCAAACCCTGTTGCACGCAGTTTGATTTTTGGTAGTCTATTCCACTGATATAATATTTATCTATTATAGCTTATCAGATGGTGTGGATTTAAAAAAAATAATTATCACTGTCTATTATAATTTTAGAACTGGTAATGCAAATCCCTGCAACATCCTCCTTTTTTTGGTCATACTCCTTGATATTCTTTACCTTTTATTCCTACAAATTAATTTCATTATTTTATCCAATTCCATAAAGGATTATTTTGGTGACATAATTAGCCTGTAGAATAATTTAAGTAGTAATGTAATTTTTGTTATATTAACACTACCCATTTATGAATATTGAATGTCTAATTATTTAAATATCCTTTTAATTATATCAACATTTTTGTAATTATATTTAAGTCCTAGGTGTGTCTTGGTAAATTGATGCCAAGGCATCAATATGTATTTTATTGTCATTTTAAATAGAATTCAGTTGAAATCAACAAGTTTTTATTAAGAATCCACTATATGTACCTGCCTTCTGATTGACTTTTAGTTTTCCTGACTATAAGTACTGAATCCTATCCATTATACTATGTCACTGTCTCTAGTGATAATAATAATAATAATAATAATAATGACAACAATGATAATGACAATGATAATGGTAACAATGAGACTGTGGACATCCTTACCTTATACCTTATGCTTCCAGTATTTATTCATTCCAAAAAAAAACCCCTATCCCTTGTTTTTGGGTAAATACTTTTGTAAAGGTCTCAGGGTTCTTGTCCTGCCTTGTTTCTACTGTATGTTACTGCTATCAGCTCTGTGTTTTCTTCAGGGCTGCCTACTGGCCTTGGCCATCTTAGCTTCAGTGTGCTGGGGAACAATGGCTAGAACTTCTATGATTAGGGCAGACAGAAAGCTCTTTAAGAATTACCACACTCAGCTGGCTCACTAGGAGACTAAATACCCCCTATCTCTGAGCTGAGATCTAATCCCTAAGATAAGGTTCTGTTTTAGGGTTAGATATTTTCTTCTATTTACTAAGTAAATGAATTTGATTTAGAACAACAGATAAACTAAGGAGACAAACTCCACCCAACCAACCTGCATTCCTGGCTTTAGTATTTATATTTGTTATCCACAAAATCCCCTGGTTGCAGCCTTATATTCTGGCCTAGGAAAAGCTTCAAGTCTCCCTTATGGATAGCATTGGTCAAGCCCTTTCTATGTTTTATTAAACAGTTTGTGTAGTACAAGAATAATTACTTCTTTAAATGTTTGAAAAAATTCAGTTGTAAAACATTTGTTTCAGAGTATTTTGGGAATAGATTCGTGTATGTAATTTGTTCATATTTATTATAATTTTA
Organism: Phascolarctos cinereus; assembly: GCF_003287225.1. Taxonomy (NCBI): domain Eukaryota; kingdom Metazoa; phylum Chordata; class Mammalia; order Diprotodontia; family Phascolarctidae; genus Phascolarctos; species Phascolarctos cinereus. Next base: position 130,694,495 of record NW_027555514.1, read on the forward strand.
TGGTCTCTGAGGATAAATTCAATATTATTGCTTTCAAGTTTCACTTGTAAGTCCTTTATGCCTTAGTATGTAATAAGCTTTTTGAAGATTCTGTAAGATGCTGAAAAAATAAACATAACTTTTATGATTCTAATCATGATTGCCCCAGGTCTTTCATATATAGGTTTTGAAATTGAACATTCTTTTGAGATCTTTCTTGTTTGTCTTTGTCAAATTTATTGGAGTGTGAAAGTGGCACGCTGAAGTCACCAGTTATATTATCTAAGTCTTTTTGGAATTCAGTAAACTTTTCCTTTAAGTACTTGATATTTTGCAAATTAATGCTATATACTGATTTTTGTTTCTTAATGGTGTCTTTGGGCATAGTTATAGTTTCACTGATTGTTTTGCCTATGTTTTTGGTTGCATTGTCTGAGGTCACTACTTTTTTAAAAAAATTAAAGAACACAAATTTTACTGTAGCCTTTTAATGTAAATATGTACGAATCTTTGTTTTAAATGTGTTTCATATAAAAAAAGAATGGTGTATCTTTCCCCCCAAAGCCTTCCCTTTTTCCTAACTTCCATAGTAGTATTAAAGGTACCATCATCCCCCCAGTCATACCTAGCAATCGAGGTATCCTTTCTGACTCTTATTCCCTCTTACCTCATATTCAATCTGTTTCTAAGTCCTGTCAATTCTACCTTATGTCTCCAATACTCCTCCTTCTCTCCGTGGACACAGCCACAACCTTGACATAGTTCCTTATTGCCTCATTACTGGAATATTCCCTTCTATAGTTGGTATGCCTGTCTTAAGTTTCCTCAAGTCTATTCCTACTCCTGTCCATCCTCTACTCAGCTGTCAAAGTGATCTTTTAAAGCACAGGTCTGCCTCTGTCCGTGAACTCCAGTGCTTTTCTGTTGCCTCCATGATCAAGTATAAAATGTCTTGTTTGACTTTTAATGCCCTTCATAACCTGGCCCCCTCCTACTTTTCCAGTCTTCTTGCATCTTACTTTTCTCTACATATCTGATCCCAGTGACTCTGGCCTTCTTGCTGTTCCTCACACAAGACACTCTATCTCTCTACTCCATGCATTTTCACTGCTGTCCCCCATGCCTCTTTCTTGTCTCTACCTCTTGCCTGCCCTGGTATGATAGGACTAGGGATCCCTCATTACCCTGAAATAGGAGTTGTTGTTGTTAAGTCATTTCAGACTCTTTGTGACCCCATTTGGGGTTTTCTTGGCAAAGATACTGGAGTGGTTTGCCATTTTCTTCTCCAGCTTATTTTACAGATGAGCAAACTGAGACAAACTGGGTTAAGTAGCTTGACCAGGGTCACACTGCTAGTAGGCATCTGGGGCCAGATTTGAACTCTGGAAAATCTGTCTTCCGGATTCCCAGCCCATCCTTGCTGCTGAACTCTGGGGATTAGTTTTTCCTAAAGGACTGCTAAACTGTCTCTGAGCCCTGATTGGCTTTTGTCTTGCATAATGCATATATTCGATCACTTAAGGGCATAAAAATTCCACCCAAATGGAGCTGGGTCCCTTTGCTTTGGTGGATGTTAGAAGACCAAATGAATTACTCTATTCTGTCCTTATGACTTGGGGAACCCCATCTACAGAAGCTAAGTTCCACTTAGCTTATTCTAGTTGTATATCCTTGGTGACTGGCTACATGTGTAAGAGCTGGTTCACTGTGGGCTGGGTGAAGGGAATGAGCAGAAGAGTATTCAGTGGGCCTCTGAGGAGCCTGGGTAGGGCTACCCAGTTATACTCAGCTATATTAGCATCTATTCTAAAGCCCAAGTCTCAGGATTCATGGGTACTGATGAGCCTTTGTAGGTGGGTCTGTCGGATCTTCAGCTTGTGGCAGCAGAGTCCTGGTCCCAAGGAAGTTTGACATATTTGGCACCATGATCGAGCTGCCTTCATATCCTAGAACTTCCTTACATTGTGATGACCATCTTCTCTTACAGGTGAGTTCCATTTTGGGGATGAGCCCCATCTAGCTATGCTTCATTCCCTTCTTTGCTCCCTCCCTTTCCAAATTTTGCCACCATGACTCCCCTGCCTTCTCAACCTAGGACTTCTGTCAGATCTTGGGACCTTCTCACCTTAGAATATCCCTGGGTAGTGCTGTCCCATTTTCCCCATCATTGAAGTCTTTCTGGGACCTGCATTTGGGGAATGGGCTCAGGCTAGCTATACTTCATCCTGGCCCAGCTATTTCTGATTCTCTAGACTTTACTACCATACCTCTTTAGCTGTACCTTTTCTCTTATCCCTTCCTTGGTTCCATTTTATGTGTTTTTTTTCCCCTTTAGAATGTAAACTCTTTGAGGGTAGGGCCTTTCTTTTTGTTTATCTCAGTATCCCAAGATCTTAGCACAGTGCCTGGTACAAGGTAATCACTTAATAAATGCTTTTTAACTTGTTGAATTAGAACAAAATAAACTTCCTTTTGTTAATTGTTCATTGACTTGGAAGTGCCTCATTTCTTCCCAACATCAAAACTGAACTAACAAACTCTTGGAATTAAGCTTGCCCCCAACATCTGGATTCCTTCAAGTCTCACTCCATCTCCTGAAAGAAGCTTCTCCTTGGCCCCTTGATACCAGTACCTTCTCTCTGTGGGTTACTTCTAATTTACCCAGTAAACCTCTTATTTGTGCATAGCTGCTTGCATCTTGTGAGCCCCTTGAGGGATGGAACTGTTTTTGCCTTTGTATACCTAGTACAGTGCCTGGCACCTACTAGGCACTTAATAAATGCTTGTTGATTCGAATTTCAAATTTGTCCCCTGATTTCTGTAATTTCAGACAATTTTCTTGTATGATTCCCGGAAACATGGCATCTGGATTTTGGTTTTATCATTTTTTTCCTCAGTGGCTGAAGTTCTTAGATTCTGTCTCTAAGCTCTGTCTTCCGAATCTTTTTTTTAAAATTGTAGATATCCCATATTCTTTTAATTTTGCTAGCGTTTGACTTTGTCTTCCCTAATATTTTTAGTTATATAATCAAATCAAATTTAGATAATCAAATCATCTCTTATATTCTCTTTTTCAGGGAACCCACTCAATGCTTTAGCTCTTGAGTCTAAGCAGCAGGTTCTCCTCCAAGTTTTTCATTGAGGTCTCTGATGTCATTTCTCTTCTTAGGCTTTACAATCACTTTTGGAGTTTTTGTGGCTGTTGCATTTTATTTTGATGGGTGGTCCTAGTTCTGTTATTACGGAAATATTTTCTTCATCTTTAGTTTGTGTCTGACATTACCTTATCCCATGTTTCGTCATTGTTTTTGCGGCCTTTGACCTTTTCTTTGTTCATCTTTCATAATCTGTGTTCTATTCTTCTTTGATGACTTCTTTCACCTTATATACTTCTTTAGTTTATTTGATGCATTACTACATTTTGGGAGGTGATCAGAGGGCATAATCACAGCCTTTCTCATTAGCCATATTTCTGGAAGCTGCTGTAAACTAACTTTTGGAAAATCAAGACATTTGTTCATGTTGGGTTTTATGCCTCTCTTGTTTATCCAAATTCTTCTAACATGATTACGAAGGGGTCTAATATTACATGATCATCACCATAATGTTAACCTCGTTTATATTTCTCCTTGAAGTTTGCAAAGAGATTTTCCTACAAGAACCTATTAAAGAAGATGGTACAATTATTATTATCACTATCATACAGATAAAGAAATTGGGGTTTCATAGAGGTTAAATATTGCCTATAATAATAAAGTTAATATATGATGAAGCTGTCCTTATTCAAAATACATATCTTATCTCTCCCTATTAGGTTTTGAAATAATAGCTGGCATATAGTGCATTTCTAAGTTGTAAAACACTATACCTCATTTGAGCTTTAGAAAGATTCTATGGGTATTATTCCCTTTTTACAGATAAGGAAATTGAAGAATCTTGAAAAATTAAGCAACTTGCACAAATTCAGTCTACCCCTGTTAGAGGCAGGATTGGAACCTAGGTCTTTCCTGATTGCCAGGGCCTTTACTCTTCCCACCATATGCACCACTCTGCCTTTACTCAATGGTAGGAATTGAGGTTTGTTTGTTTTATCTTTGGTTTATCCTTTGTAGATACATTGTGCTCCATGATTACCATTATTGATCAAAAAGAAACGTAGAAGTGTTGCCATTCTTTTGCTTTTGTCCGAAAGAACAGTATGTGCAGGCTGTTGGTGGCCTTAGTATGATAGATGTAAGTATACTACAATGAGCATTTATTAAGTGCTACTGTGCTCATATACAACATGATGTCTCCTTTTAAGACCTTTCAGTTGAATGAGGGGATGGCAAAAACACAGATAGCTGTAATATAAATAAATGAATTAGAGAAGTGCATCCCTGAGTGACCACTGTGCTCACCCTCTTACAGTGAAAGGGGCCATACAGATGAAGTTGTTCCAGTTGGATATTATGGAAGATTGTAGGCATGGTAGAAAAAGAAGAAGGGTATTAAAGATGTCCACACTATTTGTTAGGAGAAAATCACAGAGAAGAGAATCATAGAATCATAGCTCTAGAGCTGGAATGGATTTTGAAGATTGTTAAGTTCAAAGAACATTTCATAGAAGAAGAAACTGAGACCCAGAGAAATTAAGTGAACTGCTCAGGGTCACTTAACCGGTAAGTGTATGAGGCGAGGCTCAAACTCAGATCTGCCTGACTGCATAGTTAGTTCTCTCATGCTCCTTTTCTCTAATACAACAGACATCTTATATGACCTCAAATGTGTACATGCCAATACATATAATATAGAGAGTTTAAAATTATTTTTATTGAATTTTAAAATTTTTAAATGGAATTTTAAATTCAAGCACATTTAAGGAAATTTAATGGTAAAAACATCAACAAACTTTGGGGTCAGACTCACATCTAAAATCACACAATGGCAGGCTATATCTTTTCCCAAAGAAACGTCTCTCAAGGTCCCATCTGGTTTTAAGTCTCACAATGTTATCATCTAATAGAAAAGTTAAAGGAGTAGCACCAGGCGTATAAGTGTATGTAAATCCATAATCCTGGAGGTGAGGGGTAATTTTAGAGAGCACTAAAAAGAACCATAAATGATATGGCTATGAATATGAGTGAAGACTAGAGGTTACCCATCTTGATGGGTGATTTATTAATTAAATACCTATATGCATGTAATTAAGGCACTTGTTTGGTACTGGGGAAATAAAGCTGAAAAGGTCCGGTCACAGCATTTGATGGTACTTGGTCTGAGAAGTGTGCACTAATAATTGTGATAGAAGACAAAATGTGCTATGTACTAATAAGTACAGATGAAGTAGTAGGATAAATTTGAGAGTGAGATTTATTTTTTTGAGTGTACAACTACTACTTCTACATACTTTTATCAGTTATTTCCCCTCTTCCCTGATGTGACATGTTATTTACCTATGGAATTTAATTTTTATAGTCTTCTTGTAAGTTCAGTTTGGGATCATCTTAGTCATTCTCTGATTTACCTTTGACTTTTAAATAGATTTTTCCTTATACTTTGTACCCTGCCCCCATTATCCTCATTAGATCACCTTTCATTTTCATTATATGCCTAATGTTTTCCTTTGCCTTATTACTTCAAACTTTCAAACCAAATGGGAACATGATCACATGGCAGATGTAATAACACAAAAGGAGCCATACTTCACCAATGGGCAACTCATCTGGAAAAGCTTAAACACAGAGTAATTGAAGTATGTTAAATGCTAGCCTAGACATGCCTAGTTATTTACATTTAGAGAAATGTTTCAGTTAGCAAATTTAACGGATCCTTTTCATTTAAGTGTCATGACAGGAGATCAATAAAAGAACTACATGAACTAAGTAGCTTGAGAAGCTAAGTATTAGTATTCCCTTGAGTGAAATGGCAACCTGAATAATAAGGACAGATTTCCACTTTTAATTTCCTAATCCATGGCACTATATATATAGTTTCTCTTGTCTTTTGAACTCTGTCAAAAAAGAGGAAAAATTTCCAATACCAATTCTTTATTGTTTGGCATTTCTAAATCAAAATGCTTTCAAGTACTGAAGATGAGCCTACAGTCAACCCAAGACTAGCTTAGCCCAGACTTAGTCCAGATTCTGGTCTGTGGGTAGGGGTCTTGTGAAGAGAAAGGGGGCGAGCCTGTCTAAAGTATAGAAATTCTTTTCTGATCCTTGTTGGCCACAATTTTGGTGACACTACATTGGTGTAGTGCCTGCTTTTTGGAAGTATTTGTTGCTGTCACTTCAAGGGAGTGACTGTGAATTGTTCTTTGCGTATGGAGCAACCACAGGTAAATGGGCCTTACAAGAGTTATTTGTGTATATGCTTCTATATTCCTATTGTGTGTGTTCCAGATTATTTTTATATTTACTAGAGAGATAGGCAAAGCACCGATTAGGTGCTATTGTGTGCCAGACTTTACGCTAAGCACTGAGGATATAATACAAGCAAGACAGTGAGAAAACCTGCATTGTAATGGGGGAAGACAGCCCCTAAATGGAAGCAGGAGGGAAGCGATGGGAGGAGAACCATTGAACAAAAAGAGCAGCATGGTTTGCAGCTGGTGCTGAGGAAGTCTGGTGGAACCCAGAAGCAAGGTGTAAAGCTCGAGGTGATTCCAGAAACAGAATCCAAGGCTCTGGTGCAATGGGGATGGGGACAGGGGATGGTGGCCTGGGTGGAGGTGGCATGGTTTGTAGCTGGTGGCTGAGAAGTGGGACAGAGTTCTGGTTTGGGGCAAGATAAGGCAAAATCTCACCTGTCTGAGCCAAGGGTGTTTGTATCTAGACCTGTGACTTCATTAGCACAGGGAACTTCTCCTGGGGAAACTCTTTCCACAAATGCAGATGAGCAGTTTGCCTGTAAGATTAAGTGACTTGTTCATGATCACATTGCTCTGTGTTGGAGGCCAGACTGGAACCCAACCTCCTGCCTCCAAGGCCAGACCTCCAGCAACTCTGCAAGTTTGCCTTGAACATGTGGTTAAACCATAAACTCCTATTTCCTTTGTAAATCACCCAAATCTAGAGAACTATGTTTAATAACAATAATAATGATAATAAATCACATTTATTATGTCACTTTAAGGTTTGCAAAGCACTTTACAAATACCTCATTTTATTCACACATCCACCCATGCTATCCCTGTTTTATAAATGAGGAAACTGAGGCAGACAGAAGTTAAGTGATTTGCCCAGGATCACATAGGTACTATGTGTCTGAGGGAGGATTTGAACTCGGGTCTTGCGAACTCCAGGTCCAGTGCTCTATCCACCATGCACCTAGATGTTCTATACAGCAGGAGGTATTTGCTCAAAGTCTACAGGTTCTTGGGCATTGTCCATAGTTTGCATCAGAAACAGTATTCTCTCCAGGGGTTGACAATATAACCCAGCCCCAGGAGGAAAGAAAGGAATGAAAAACAAAGGATTTATCTTGAAAATTCAGAAAGGGAAAAAAAAATAGGGTGACATTCCAAGCCCTTCTGCTTTCTATTTCACTGGTCCTTATAAACTCTCTAAAAGACAGGTCTTAGGGACTATTTTGAGTCACTCATTCTGGTTTCAAAGCTCCAGAAACAAAAGGGCATTGACTCTGAGGTTTAAAAAAAAAAGTTTTCCTAAAATAGAAAACAAAAATGCCACTGCTCCCACATATAGTTTCACTTAAAATTAAAATGAAAGAGCAAACTTCGCTTCTCTTTACTTTCCCCTCCCCCAAGAAGTGATTCCTTCCTCTCATTTAGATCTGTTTCTTTCTCTGTCTTGTTCCATCTCAGAAGTTCAGGCTTCTCAATTAGATTTCTGAAGACCTATTACTTCTCTTTCTATCATATTTCCACATGACCAGAGAATCATAGAACCATAGAATTTCAGAACTAGAAAGAACAGGTCCTTTAGTCTAAATATTCCCATGGTGGACTGCTTCCTACTTAAGTGACTTCGGGCAAGTCACTTAACCCTCAGTGGCCTCAGTTTCCTTATCTGTTAAATGAGATAGTTGAATCAGATCGCCTCTAAGGTCTGTCCATTCCCGCTCTAGATAGAGCATCTGGTAAACACTTCATTTTATCACTTAGGCATGGAGAAGTTTGATTTGCCTAGAATTGCCCAGCAAAATTGTAACAGTTGTACTCCACAAGGCCTTGTCTATCAGTCTTAGAAAACAGCCCACCATGAACAAACTCATTTTGTAGATAACTGCCATCCTTCTTTCTCAACAAGGACATAGATGGTTACCAAGAAATCTTTTCCTCCTTTCTCCTGCTCACTCTCCTTGTCCAGTTCAACTTATGAACTGAATTAACCGTTCTGTGTTTTAGGAATGTGTACACCAAGTTGTTGGAAGGGTGATTAATTTCATTTTTCCACTATTGCTCAGAATAAAATTTCCTTAAATTAAAATGAAGCAGTTTTTTGTTTTTTTAATGGAAGGTGATTTTATATACAAGATGTTCCTATCTCTGTATCACTACCTCTCAGGGAAATGAGAAAACAAGTTGTGTATAGGATGCATTAAGAAAACAAAAAAAGGAAACCCTACTTCTCCTTGTCTCTTCCTCTAACTTTTCACTCTTAGAGAAGTTCCCTTTTGAGACTTCCCACTCCTCCCAATATTCTAGCCTCCAACAGTTGCTCCCTGTCGGTACCAATCACTTCAAGCCTGTGTTGTTGCCACCTGCTTGACTCCTTGGTATTCCAATTTATAAAACGTGCTCTTTGTCCCTCTCATGCAAACACAGGATGTGAAGAAAGATGTAGATTCCAACCTGCCTCTGCCCTGCCTTTTCATAGCTTTGCAGGAAAGGTCAGAAAATAGCTAGCTGGCTCTGTGAGTGAGAAGGTAAAGGAGAAAGCTGACTGATGTTTACTTGAAGGCAGAGCTCATTCTTACCTGCCTCGAAAGGAGATCAGGTACAGTTTACAGAGCTGGATTTCAGAAAACCATGAGAGCATTTTTTAAAGACGCACAGTCTTATTTATAGAGCAAAGACTTAATCTAGAGGCTCTATTTAGTGGCATGTCATAGAGCCGTTCTCTTCTTCAAAGAGAAGAGAGGCAAAATTTCACTTGGGAGTTTATAGAACAGAGATCACTGTGTCCAGTAAGTGATGATTTATGATTATGAGTTTGCTGACTAAGCAGAGCAAATGGCATGCTGGGAAAGTGCCATTGACCACCCCACCCTCCCCAGAGCCACTGGCAAGTGTTTGAATCAGCTTCTTTCCTTTGGTGTCAGGATCTAGTTGAAATGCAGATGCCCCATGGGAGGTGAAGCCGTCACTGACCCTTGGGTGGATTTGTCAAAATTTTGCAGATCTTGTTTTAGGAGCAGATTTAGAGAACTGGGAGAGGAGGTAACTACAATGAGGGAAGGGCACAGCGCTGGGGTCAAGAAAGGGTTGCTAATGAACATGGGGAAGAGCAATCAAAGGAGAAGGTGAGAATGTTAGAAACAACTCTGATTGTCTTGTTGTTTGGTTGTTTGTTTTTAGTAGAACTGGTATACCCCTTGGACTTTAGGGCAGGACAGTATTAAGTGGAAGGTAAAAAATAAACTCTGAATATAGCTCTGCAAAAACCTTATATTTTGTTAGTTCTCTCAAAGTCTCAGGAGATCTTTTCCTTGTTCTGCCCAAAAAGTGATTGAGGCAGCCTGGACAGATCACTACATCTTTTTGGTGTCTTGATTTGCCCATGTGGCATGGAGGAGATGATAATACTGTGTACCTTTGAGGGAACTTGTGAAGATTAATGAACTGATGTTTCTAAAGCACATTGAGGTAGATGAAAGAAACTTTAGAAGTAAAAAAAAATTATTATTGGAATGATATAATGATATGCACATTTTAAATTTGTTCCCCATCCTTTGTGTCATGCATCCTTCACAATTACTGAAGTCTCAGAGTACCATTGAGGGCATTGTTAAGGACATTATTACTCCAGTTTAATAAAAATTCAACAGAATTTTAATGGTCCAGCTGTTGAAGTGGTGTGTTCTGGAGAGATCTGATTAAATTTCAAGATTGGTAATGACCAGCTGATTGATCTCAATGGTTAGATAGGCACTATAGCTTAGTTGATCTAGAATTGACCTTAGTTCAAGTTCCAACCCAGATGATACAGGCTTTGTGGTAGGCTACAAGGCACATCTTCTCAGTGCCACTAGGCAATTCTCTCCAACTGTGAGAGAACTACTCCTTTTCAGCTCTGGTAAAGGGAGTTTTCCCATCAGGAATCTCCTATACCAATTAAATCTTACATTTGGTCCAAAAACAAAAATAAACAAAAAACCCCAACCAGATCTTCCATACTGAGAAAACAGTCTCTTGTAGGTCTGGTTTTTTCTATCAGATGCTGTCGACATATCTAAATTTATTGTTATTGTTCAGTTGTTTCAGAGGTTGTCCGACTCGTCACGACCCCATTTGGGATTTTCTTGGCAAAGATACTGGAATAGTTCACCATTTCTTTCTCCAGCTCATTTTACAGATGACAAAACTGAGGCAAACTGGGTTAAGTGACTTACCCAGGGCTGATCAGCTAGTAAGTTTCTGAGGCCAGATTTGAATTCAGGAAGATGAGTCTTCCTGACTCCAAGCCCAGCACTCTATGAACTATGACGCCACCTAACTGCAGTCTAAGGTTATACCCAGCATTTATTATCATATTTGCTTTCCCACCATCTTCATGATATTTTTTTGATCTGGCTCTCTGTCTCTCACTCTGAGGCTCTGCTCTCTGAATGGCAAAGTTATCCATAACTAACCCAACCAAGATGTACAGGGTTGCTTCTCTCTGGTCATCTTCGTGCCATGTGGGCATCCCTGTATCCTTTCTTCAACACCATCCCCACACCACTCTGTTCTATAACTAGTTTTGTGAATGTAATCAAATCAATACTGCATTTCTGAAAAGGTCGTGTCAGCGCATTGCTCTGTGGCTTAGCAATGGTGACATCCCATGACCTCCCAGTCAAAAATATCCCTCCTTGGTCACCACTCCTTTATGTGTGTTGTCTTTCTTTATTTAATTGTAAGTTCTTTGAGGGCGAGGACTTTTGTGTTCCTTTTTATGTTTGGATCCCCAGCTCTCAGCACAATGTTTGGAGCATAGCATGCTCTTAAATGATTTCTCATTCATTAATTCATCAAATTTTTTTAGAGCTTTATTTAGTTCTATCCAAGTGGAAGTCTAGAAAGAAAAGTAAAACTTAGCTTTATAATTTTCATCTATGCTCCACTAAACTATTTATTGCTCTAACATGGGTTTTTAGTAAAACATCTGATTATCTGGTTGGTCACTAATTATAATAGTTTTTATTCTCACAGCATAATAACATAGTTCTAATAGTCCAATTCCATCATATTCATGTATACCTCAGAGATGCCTAGATTAAATAGTCCTGTCTTTTCTTATTTTTTGTGGTAATCTCTTTTCTAACCCTACTTTCTGAATTTCTAAGAAAATAAAATATTTAATTGTACTTTTCCCCTTTACATATGACTTCAAAGATAATAGACTGTCTAATTAGTAAATTTTTAGTAAATTGGATATTATAAATGTATATTAATTGTATATGTACACTATGACAAGAGAACACAGTTAATACATATTCATGAAGCACCATGTACTTTCCTAGGTGCTAAGGATATAAAAACTTTGAAAGAATGCCTGCTCTCAAGGAGCTTACCTTGTCATGAATGAGTCAACATGTATTTGTATAAGCACAGAACATGGTGGTTTGGGGAGAGGATTCACCAGAAGCTTGAAGGATCAGGAAAAACTTTCATACAGAAGGTGATCCATAAGCTGTGTTCTGAAGAAAGTTAGCAATTTGAAAAGGCAGAGATTAAAAAGAAAAGCATTCTGGGTCTAGGGGACAGTTAACGCAAAACCACAGCAACGGGGAAAGGAAGGTCATGTGTGAGAAAAGCAAGTGGGCCAGTATAGCTGGAAGATATTATGAGAGGAATGAAGTATTAGGAAAGAAGACTGTAAAAGAGAAAGAGTTAGGAAGAGCTTTACATGCCAGACAGAAGAGTTCAGATCCTAGGTAGAATGAGAGAATACTGAGGTTTATTGAAGAGTTATGAATTGTTCGGTCTTGGCTTTTTAGAAAAACCATTTTGGCAGCTAAATTGAGAATATATTGGGGTGGGAGAGGGAAGGAGATTAGAGGCAGGACAGTCAATTAGAAAGGCTATTACAATGGTCCAGGGAGAGGTAATGAGGGTCTGAACTAGAGTAGTGAGGGTGAGTAGAGAAAAGGAGATGTATGTGAAGAGATATCATGGAAATAGAAACGAAAATTTTAACAACTAGTTGGATATGGAGAGTAAATGAGAGGAAGGAGTAAAACCTAAGGTTGCAAACCTAAGTGATTAGAAAAATGATGGTGACCTTGGTAGTATTAAAGATCAGAAGGGGAAGAAGGTTGAAGGGGAATAAAATGAGATCTGGTTTAAAATATTGAGTTTTCCCCAATTTCTCAGGTAGGGTCTAATGGCTGCTCTCAGTCTCCAAGCCCCAAAATAAAGGACCTTCAATTTAAAAAAAAAATTGAGTTTTATATGCATAGGGGATATCCATTTCAAAATATCCAATAGGAATCTGCTAATGTGGGACTGGAACTCAGAAGAGACACTAGGGCTGGATATATAGTTCTGGGAGACACCTACATAAAGTTGATTATTGAACCTTTGGGGGCTAAATGATTCTCCAATTAAGATAATGTAGAGAGAGAATGGAGGGAAACCCAGGACAGAGCCTCAAAGGGTTATGAGATGAGGAGGAAGGAAGTAGAGGGAGCTCATCAAATGTGATCTCAGTTTTCTCAGTCCAATAGGAGTCTCTTATCAGAGATGGTGAGTAGAAACAATGCTATAGGTCCCTTAAAGAGAGAAGAGATTATTTAGAATATAAATTGTGGTGAATGGAATAGAAAATCGGTTAGGAATGAGTAAAAATATTGGTTTGCTACATTTAGGGCCCAGTTGAGATTAGAAAAATTCATAGTGGACTTAGTCATCCTCCAGCTATCACTCAGGAGAATGTGAGTAGGTGTAGAGGAAGTAAATGGTGGAAGTAAAGAGTTGTCATGTCCACCTTGTTGGCTTCACACCCCCTTTCCCATGGCTCCTACATGGGGAAACATGAATAAGAGATATCCAGGATAGGTAGGTATGTGGACGTCTACATGATGAGATCAATGGGTATATTAATGAATTTTCTTTGGCCAATCTATTTCTTTTTAGGAAAGAGATTTTCTTATGTAGAAAAGAAAAAAATACTAAACATTTTAGACATCTATTCTCATAAGAAAGAAACATAACAGAGATTTTACCAAATAGCCTTTCATATTGGGCATTTGCCTCTTCAAAACCAGGGAGATTCTGTCACCACTTCACATTAAAATCTTGTCTCTAATCTCTGTCTCTCCTCTTTATTTTCTTGTGTTTCTTTTCCTCTTTCTCTTCTTTTCTCTCTCCCTCCCTCTTTTCATCTTTCTCCCATTACTTATAGCATCATTTCTCTTCTTGTTTTTTTTTTCTCTGAGAACTGATTTCTCATTCTATTTCTAAAAGTACGTTAGCTTGCATTTGGCAAGCACCATTTCTCCCCCACCCTGTACTCATCAATAGATCTGACTTCAACATTATCTATTCTTGATCATTGATCTAATGCACAAAGATGAGCCTGGAATTTGGCAACCACACAATGTTCACCATTGTGGCGCTTCTCTCTTACTGGGCAAAATTTTCCCAGAAAGAGGCAGGAAAGAAAAATAAATGTTTATATGTTTGATTTTCAGTCTTCCCATGAAATATAGTAAAAAGAAAAGGAAGTTAAAGTGTATACTTTTACTAGATGGATTCGTTATGCCCCAAATCCTTTTTTTTAAAATAGACACCTATTGTCCCTCATCGAGACAAGGGAGTATATAATAGTAGTCAACATTTATGTAGTACCTATTATGTGCCAGGCATTATGCTGATACTTTGTAATTATTATCTTATTTGGTTCTCATTTGGTGCTATTATGATCCCTATTTTACAGTTAAGGAAACTGAGGCAAACAGGTTAAGTGACTTGCCCAGGGTCATAACCTAGTTAACCATCTGAGGCTAGATTCCAACTCAATTCTTCCTGACCCCAGGTCCAGTGCTCTATCCACTGCACACCCTGCCTGCCTCTATTTGTATTTTTTATTTGTATTCTAGAATTTAGAAAAGTACTAGACCCATAGCATCTATATAGAAGGAGGAAGGGAACAAGTATTTATTAAGTGCCTATAATAGACCAGGAATTACGCTAAATGTTTCACATTTATCATCTCATTTGGTCCTCAGAACGATGCTTGGCTGTGGGTGCTATTATCCCCATTTCATATGTAGGGGAACTGAAGCAGACAGAGGTTAAATGTTGCCCAGGGTCACATATGCTGAGAGTTAAAACCAACAGTTGTGAGATAAGCTGGGATCAACAGGAAAACATCTAAAAATAACTAGCCTTTATTTAACAGTCTAAGGTTTTCAAAGAGCTTTACATGTTACCTCACTCGATCCTTTTGTCCCAGTGAAGGGAGATATTACCATCCTCATTTAGCAGATGAGAAAACTGAAGCAGAAAGGTTAAATGACTTGCCCAAGGTCACACAGCTAGTAGGTGACTGAGGCAGGATTTGAAGTCAGATTTTCCTGACTCCAGACCCTATGCTATATTGATTCTATCTGTTCTGTGCTTTTTCTACTAATGGCTGCCTATATTAGTTTGTCAAAATCTTTGCCGAAGGCAACATCCTTTTATGGTGGTAGCTTGGTAACCACACTCCTTTAAATATAATATATTATTTAATATAACATGTAAGCTATATATTAATAATAACATTATATATCACTTTACAGTTTGTAAAGTACTTTAAAATATCTCATTTTATCCTTACAACAACCCTGGGAGGTAGATGCTATTATCATCTTCATTTCACAGATGGGGAAACTGTGGCAATCCATTAAAGGGGAAGAAATGCATTAAACTTGGATATAGTTCTCAGATTATCTATCCTCAATACTGGGGCAAGTCTGTGGAAAAGTCTGGGGCTACCAATGTCCATGAATAGGGGTAGTTAACAGGAGCTTATTTCACAGGGGACTTTGAAAATACATAGGACTAGGCATGCTGGCAAGCTGCTTAGGTTAAAAAAAATGAGTTTCACAAATACGAGACAGGGCAGCCATGGCTAGACATCAATTTGTTCTAAAAAACAAACCTAGGGTTTCATGTATTACAAACATAATATGAGATAAAAGTGTGATATGGTGACCAAAAAGTGTGATATGGTGTGAGATTAGCATGTATTAGGAGCCACAGAGTCTGAGAGGAGGGAGGCACCATCTACATAGTGTACTGGTAAGATCCCATTTGGAATATTGAATTAAGTTTTGGGTGCCACATTTTAGGACGGAAGTTAATACATTGGAGTATCCAGAGAAGGGCAAACAGGCTGCTGAAATATCTTGAGACCATCCATATATTAAGCCTAGAGAGGAGAAGATTTAGGAAGGTGACATGGTGGTTCTCTTCAAATATTTGAAAGGCTGTCATGTGTTGGATTTTGCCCCAGAAGGCAGAATAAGGAACAAGGAATGAAGGTTCCAAAGAGGTAAGACTAGGCTTGGTTTAGGGAAACATTTCCTAACACTCAGAACTACACTAAGTAAGAATAGAGATGCCTCAGGAGATAGTGAGTTCCTTTTTACTGGTGGTGGTGGTGGTTGTTTGTCCTTCATTCTAGGAAAGGTGATGCCATGATATGCAGGTGAATTGGATTTAAGTGAGGAGGGCTGTGCAAAGTCACCAGCCTCACTTTCTCCCCTGGAGCCATCTGGGTCCAGTGATGAGATGTAGATCAGGAAATGGAGATGGCCCACGATGCAGTGTGAGACCTTGGCCTTTTTAAGCTAATGATTTTAACGGGTCTCAGTTTGACTGAGGCAATGCCCATTCAGTGATTAAGGCTAGGTAAGAAATGAGGCTGAGAATGGTCTCTTTACCTGTTAAAAAAAAATCAATCTGGGAGGCAAAGATTCTCAGGGTTTCTGGTCCAAACTCAGGGCCCAACAATGACCACGTGGGGCTTGGCCTGGGACCTATTGTTGGTCAACCAATGAGAGCCAGAGTGATTTGGCTTTTTACTGGAGTCTTCAAGGAAAGGCCAGGTGATCAGTTGTTGGATAAGCTGTGGAGGGGATTTTGGTTCAAAAACAAGGTGGATTGATGATGTATGATTCTGTGAGCAGACAAGGAATCTGTAGGTGCTTCCAGGTTCTTCTAGTTGGTATGGATTACAATGGGGTCTATGCTTTTTCAAGATGACCTCTCCATTCCTCAAATGTAGGGTTATAAGATAGTTCTTTTCCACTAGGATCAACTTGCTGGAATATTCATGAGGCTGTGGAGAACAGATCCTTCTGTCATTGCTAACATCAGTGCCTAGAAGGAATTGTTTGAGGCTGTGGACAGTTCAAGATGGTAGTAAAGGTAAAATTCTTAATATTAGTGAATGTGCTGCTCACCATCAGATGTCCCATGGGAAGTTTAGGGTATTCAGCAGAAAGTATTGGGGGTGCTTTCAGAAGAAAATAAAAGAACTCAGGGATGTAGTAACAGTAGGACCTCACAAAATTGAGGAATTGCTATAGGACCCTTGTAGGGGTCCCCACTGTGGTATTCCCTCTTCCTTACATGGATCCTCATGGACTCCCTTGTAGTTTATTATATACCTCCCAAAGTACATCTCCTTCTCTTCATATTGACATTCCTTCAACTTGGCAAATGGCTGGAATGGCATGGTCCTTAAGGACAGCCTGAACCAATTTGGCATGCTGGCTAGGGTCCCAGAAGTAGATGAAGACAGCTTCAAGATAAATCATAGTTCCATCAGTAAGGAAGATCTTGAGCTCTAGTGGCTTCATTTAAGCTAAATCACTGTGGACAGGCCCAGCCAAACCCTCCAGAAATTGATCCACCAGGTCAGGAGTTTTCTATCAAAAGTCTTGGCTTATACTCTGGAGAGGAGCTAGAATATAGTTCCTCTCATCCTTGCTCAAGCTGACTAATTCAGAATTTGGCAATTTCTGAGAGAGTGAGGGGAGTCAACAAACTCCTTGAGATCCTCTAAGAACTCCTATCTGTATTTTCCAAGAGGATGCTATTACCCATTAGGCAAGAGGTGACTTAGTAGGCAGCCTATACTCTTAGGAGGGATACAATAAAAGTCACTTTAGCTTAAACTGTGGTGTTTCCTTAAGAGTAGAGATGCATGACTAATTTGTACTGGGCCAGAAACCTGTCTGCATGTGAAAAGTACCTTGCAGAACTATAACTACAGTGGGGTTGCTGAGAACTCCTGGAAGTGATTCCAAAGCTAGGAAGTTCACATGTGATCTATCAGGTCAAATATTATTATGACTGCAGGAGGCCACTTGGGGATGTCATTCATTTCATGACTTTCCTGTCCAAGACAACCTTTTTTTCATGATTTCATTGACCTGACCGTGGACCCTCCTTATTCTGCTGCATCAGCATTTCTGTAGAACCAAACACCAAATAAGGTGTATATCATGGGTACTAAGGGAAGAATGAAGACAATAAGTGCCCCATGAATTCAGAGGAAGGAAAGATCACTTTGTGTTTGAGTTTTCAAGGAAAGCTTCCATGGAAGTGGTAGGACCAGAACATATAAAATTATATAATACGTAAAATCATGTATAAAATCATCTGGTAGATCCAAAGAACTGGTGGGAAGAAACATTTCATAATGCTTCCCCAACTAGACTCACATGGCCATATTTTCCTGAATTACACAATCTGAACTGAAGCCCACTGATCATTTTGAGTACCACGGGAGGGGCAGTGTATTCTATAGACACTCAGTCTCACTAAAGGATGGCTAAGTTCATAAAGTTCAAAGAGGTCTTGAGGAGTCCACTGAATGTTGTGGAACCCATGATGCCAGGTGTTGAGGATGGTTCAATGTTGAGAGGGTATGAGCATGTGGGTTGTAGGGTGGCCTGTAGGGATGGGTTGCCCTGTGGGGTTTGGTGGGCTGGGAGTTCTCTTCATACTCACATTTCTCCACCTTGGCAAATGGCTAGAATGGTATGGTCTTCTTACCCATAGAATGAGTTAGGCTCAGTATGGCCCTGCTCTGGGCTTGTGTTTGGAGCCTCAGTTGTAGGAGTCAACCAGATGCAGGATATCTTGAGGTGCTCAAGCTCACCCATGTCAGCGGTTATGGTAATATAGCTTGGTTTGGAGGAAAGATGGGGGGCACAGTGAAGCATTTACCAGCACAGGAAAAGGGAGTCTTTGTAGTCACACTGACAGTTGAGTAGACCCTAACTGGGAATTCTAGTACTGGGAAAGATTCAGTTGAGTTAAGCTGGGTGTAAGGAGAAAGAGATTTGGAGACACTGCCAAGATGCTTTGTATCACTGTTACCATTGAGCTTGGGTGACCCATAAGGTATGGGTCCCCAGGGCAGGATCTGTAGGGAATGATAAGCCACAGGAGAGGGATGTGATGACAGCAAGATCCTTGGGAGGAAAGAGAATGGACTGCAGGAAGGAAACTGCTCTCACCAAATGCCAGTGCCCTGGAAAGGGGAAGTCTACCCCTGCCCCCCATTTTCCCGAGGCATGTTGTTGCTTGGCAACAAAGCCCCAGTCAACGTCTATTATTTAAGTCTCTAAAAATGAGTCAGGTTAGTTTGCTAGCAACTCATCTCTGGCCTACTTCATCACAAATAAACATGACTAAGCCTTCAAAAAATGATCAACCAGATGTATTACAAGACAAAGTTTGACTTAGGGGCCTGAAAGAGGCTGACATGTTCTACGAAGGGTGGTTTCACATTTTTTCTTGAGTTCCTGGAAGAAATAATCCAATAGATGCCTATTTCTTCATGAGGTAGGGAGTAAGTAAGAAACTTGTCCAACCAGGTAAAGTATTGCAAAGGCCACTTTGTTCCAAGATGTGGAGTATTCCTGGGAGCGGGAATCCATAAACTTGTATTAGGCCAGAAAACCTGGTAGGTCCTTTGTCTGCCTGCAGAACCATTTTAGCAGCCTCCGTGGTGGAACTGGTAGGCAGAGCAGAGCAGCTGGTTCCAAACTGCTGTAGGAACCAATTTGTTTATTTCCTGGAAGACATGGATCTTACTGGGCCCTATTTCTGCAACTGTAAAATGGGAGAGTTAGGTCTTTTTATTTTGTGTTAAGCAGAATTTATTGAATCTCCATCACGGAGGTGGTTAGGGGGAAGTAACAAGAGATAACCAACTTGGTGGAAAAGGAGGTGTTTCAAGGTAGAACACAGAAAAAGGAATACAGAATACTGTACTTGGATCAAAGCTAAAAGAGTTTTGAGAAGGAGCAAATTCAGAGTTGCGAAACTGTAGATCTCATATCCTATTAATACACGAGCAAAATTTGTTTTGAAGCAATAAGGGACTATTAGCCTTAGGGGCAGCTAGGTGGCACAGTGGATGGAGTGCTGGGCCTGGAATCAGGAAGACCTGAATTCAAATCTGACCTCAAACACTTACTAACTGTGCAAGTCACTCAACCCTATTTTCCTCAGTCAGACATGACTGAAATGGCTGAACAATATTAGCCTTGACTTTTAACTTCATTTCTTATCTTTTTTTAAATTTTGTTTTTAGGCTAAACTAAAATCACTTATATTCCTAATTATTTTATTTTTCCTTTTTCCAGTGCTAGCTTTAATGTAGTCAAAGTTTTTTTTCCCCTAAATATTCACTGTAATCAATAATTTTTACCTTCATTAAAATCTCATCATTCCTTTAGGATTTTTAGTGAAGCTGATAATGTCATCTGAAATGTAAGATGATTGGGGAACTTAGCTATTTGGGTAGACTTTTCTTCTCATTTGACTGTTAGGGAGATCTTTTCCAGAGACTAGGAAGTTAAGTATTTTGGGTAGATATTTCCAGTTATTCTAATCACTCTCCTTGTCAAACATAAATGCCAACTTGACTGCACTTTTTTTTTTTAAACACAAAAATTATAGTAATATGAACTGAACCTTTGGAAATGAAAACGAAACTTCAGTCACTAACATGAAGGTCTTGCTTCAGGAATCAGAAATGTAGGTTAAACAGAGAACAGCAGATGAAGCCACTATTCTCTAGTGCCTTGCTAATTCTTATAGCACAAATTGTGGCTGGTGAGCAGAAGTGAGCTCCGGATTTTGAACTCCTGAGGGATGTACGATGACTATTAAGTGTGCCCTCTTGGGAAGGTGGATCTATAAAGAAGGCACTAGAAGGCATAAAATCCCATCAGTGTGCCCCATGAAAAACAAGGATTAAACAGGTATGAGAAAGGGATAATGAAATCCAGAGACCTCTTAATTTCGTTGCATTCAAATCAACAAACGTTTAGGTGCCAACTGTATACCAAGTATTGTGGGTCCAAGACAAGTAAACAAGAAACTGAACAGTCCCTACCTTCAAGAAGTCTTGGTTATATTTGCATTCATCTTGGAATAGAATGGAGGTTCCTGGATTTTGCGATAGGGAAGACCTGGTAAAACCTGCCTCAAACATTTCTTAGCTATGTTGTATGACACTGCAAATCATTTAGCTCCTCTGGATCCCAGTTTTTTCATCTGTAAATGAAAGGGTTGGTCTAGATGACCTCTGTGACTTCCAGCTCAAAATCCATGATGCTGAATCTATATTAGTCAATCAATCAACCACTTGATCAAGCACTTCTACCCTCTGCTGAGTACTGGGGGACAGAAAGACAAATGAAATTGTCCTCATGGAACTTCTGTTCTATGGGATACAGACTCCTAAGCTGAGGTCTGTGAACTAGTGTTTTAATATTCTGATAACTACATTTCAATATAATTGCTTTTCTTTGTAATCCTATGTATTTTATATTGTGCATTTAACATGTTATTCTGAGAAAGGGATCCATATACTTCACCAGATTTGCCAAGGAAGTCCGTGACATCCCCCACCCCCCATTAAAAAAAAAGGTTTGAGAATTCCTGCTATAAGGGGTCACTTATCTCAATCCCATTGGTAAGGTGAAAACATAATCGGGGAAGGTGATAATATGATTTATTATGTGATCATCGAGGAACTTTGAAAGCAAAATGAAGTCTAAGGAAATAAAGAGGTAAGATAGGGGAAACTTTATGCCAGAAAGGAAGCAAAAGCTAGACACGTATTCATCATTTTAGTAGAAATACAACCTTCCGGAGCTGAAAAGCACAGGCAGGTGAGAGCAATGCAAGAGGGAAAGACCCTGAGCTGTTACAAAGTGCAGGACCGTAGTCCAATTTGATAACAAGAATGTGTTTTCTGTGCAAAAGCAATAACGATGGGGCAATCCTGGGATCACAGAGAGCTCTTTCTGGGGCCTCACCACCACTATCTAGGTGGGTTCATTGGGCCACTGTTTCTCCACTCCCCAGCACACTTGAGACAAAGATAGGAAGTCCCCCTCCTCCTTAAAAGTGCTTTGTCATTTCTTCTCACTTAACTGAAATTCCAACCAGGGTTCAGGAAATGCCCTAATGAGCTACTTCTCTTTTCTCTCTCCTGAACTAAGTGGATTCAAACAAGACCATGCTATACATTATTCATGGTCCAGTTTTGAGCGGTGGTTTGTTTCTTTCTCCTGTCCCTTTTTGCATGCTGCTGCTTATGTTCTGGTGGCAGGGATTATGAGTCGATGCTGCTTAGTTGAAGTGATAACAGTGATAGAAATCCAATCAGTGCCGGTAGGTATCTGAACTGGCCGGTTAATTTTCTGTACTTTTAAATAAACTGATGACCATTCTAATCAATACCTGTTTTCTCTTGTTGCAATATGTGGCTTGCTTGTAATTCAGGGATCGTATTGAATGTCAAGTAGGCAACTGGATATTAGAGTTGTCAAGCTGTGATTTCCTATAATTTCTGTTACAATTGATCTTGTAAGTAGCTTTGGGTTTCTTGGCATAATCAAGAATGTGGTGATCTCTAGATACTTAAGATTTCTGGTTACTGAAGCAATTTCTTTTCTTCCATTCTGATGTTTACAGGTCTTTGGTTTCTGAAAGGGGAAAATTATTTGGCATTTCATTTGTGGCAGTACAATTTATAGATGGTAATTTATGTTTACATGTTCATTACTATGTATCCTTCTGAAATTTATTTTGATGAATTTCTAAAGTATTTAACACCTGGAGATATATATATATATATATATATTTTTTTTTTTTAAACCTTGGGACATATAGCAACAGACTACTGTACAGTAATAGCAATATGCTTTTAATCTAGAGAGTAAGATTATTGTTGTAATTGAAGAAGTTTTAAATTAAAATGTTATGGTTAGGAAATAACTTTTGCTAGAAGTACAAGGAATTTAAAAAAAATTAATAAGGGCAGTTTACAGTATGTTTTGAAATTTCTTTGTTGTATGATACCTAGGGCCTGTCATATCTATTACAAATATTACTATTTCCCCAGAATTTCTGATTTGAAATGTCAATTTTAGGGCTTCAACAAGAAACCCAAATCCAAACCTGAGGTAATGGTTAATTTCTCTTGGGTGATTTAGTCATTTATTTACTATAGACTTCACTAAATGTCTAACTTTATAAGAAACTTCAAGAATTTTCTCTCCCAAGTCAACAGAGGCAAATGGAAACAGAAGGTTGAGGTTT